>NW_026057577.1:75114266-75278028 GCF_023721935.1 Panthera uncia | reverse complement strand
ACACACACACACACACACACACACACACACACACACACACACACACAAGATTACACTAAAAGTACAGGGCTCAAATCCACATTCAAGTTGTAAAAAAAAAAAAAAATGCCATGTATTGTCCCCCCAAAATTGCAGATCAAAATCATACCTAATACACAAGAAATATAAAAGAACAGAAAAAATATAAGATAATTTAAAATAAGGTCAAATTCATTGCATCACTAGAAGTTCCACAAAGCTGGGCAGAGGTCAGAGGATCTCATGGGTAAATGAGAGGAATAAAGAATGAGGACTGAGACACTAACCCATTTGTCCAAGATCTCACAGCTAGGGTAAGAGAGCTAAAATACTAACAGAAGTCTTCTGCTCCCTGTGAGACTAAAGAGCCATGGGGATTCAATATTAAGAAGCATGATTCATGTTATAGTTTTGGAACTATGTAAGGGACTGGAGATCAGGTGGCTGAAAGTGTTCCATGGGACCTCTGTGCATATTAGGGAGGAGTGAACAGAGAATCATTAGGAATAGGGTGGTACAACCATAATACCCCAAATCATGTGTGACAGGTAAGGCACTGTGGCAGACTGAGAAACTACAGATGGGATTTGGAGTCAGGCAGACCTGAATTCTTGTCACTTCTTTGAGAAATGCACGTAGGGGCACCTGGGTGGCTCAGTTTGTTAAGCGTCTGACTTTGGCTCAGGTCATGATCTCACAGTTTGTGAGTTCGAGCCCTGCATGGGGCTCTATGCTGACAGCTCAGAGCCTGGGGGCTGTTTCAGAGTCTGTGTCTCTTTCTCTCTCTGCTCCTCCCCGCCCCCCACTCACACTCAGCCTCCCTCCCTCTCTCTCTCTCTCTCAAAAATAAATAAAAATTAAAAAATTAAAAAAAAAAAAACTAAATGCATGTAATGTGTCCAGGACATAGTAGGTACTGGATCCACATACTTTGAATAGAGGTGCAGTGAGCCTGATTCAAAACCTTAGGAAAGAATCTGCTACAACAGATTAAAATATCACAGGAAGTTTCCTGAAGTAATTCAGGAAAAGAATTACCTATAGGTGCAGGTTTCATAGCTTTGACCTGTGGCTTGTTTTGAAAGTGGGAGCTTTTTAAACTTTTATTTACAACTTTTGTATTTATGTTATCTATATTTGTTATATATCGCAATATTTACTGAATTTCTGTTGACTTCCAAACTTCTGTGAAACCTTGATCTTACCAACTCCACTTTCGTCATGCCCGTTATAATTCAGGAGCAGATTCCTGAAAGTTGGCAGGAAATTAACATGTTCCAAACTTTACTGTTTTCCCATCTGCTGGTAGACTCTTGATTTCTACACTTGCAGTCAATATTTTTTTCTTAAAAAAAAAAAAAAAAACATAAAGGAAAAGAAAGGGGAAAAAAGATTATTTGGATATTTTTTTTCTTCTTAATGGCACCCTACCAATCTATGTTGCTGATTAAACTATTCCCTAAACCTTTTAAATGAGAAAAATCATTTCTTATAAAATAAGATTTATAATTGTGTTCATACTTACTTTTATTTAACTTTATTAGTTATTACACTATATATCACAAAACTAGATCAATAATGGATACACACAGACACACATTCATATATGTGCTTTATAACCTCTTGCAAGTTATTCAGATAAATACTATAATGGAAAAACAAGGAGCTTTCCATTTGAATCAGTTTTTCTACTTGACTAGTTTTATTCAGATTATATAAAATAGATTAGAATGTGGCTGAATAGTCAGCTTGCTAATTGCTCTCTGAACAAGTTCTAAATGTGTCATTATTATCTAAATAATGAATAATTATGATCATGATTTCAATATGGAATAACTTGCCCTTGGCTTTTATTTCTTGAGAGATGTAATATCCCTTCAATTGCTTTCAATCAGATGTGACATCTTCTGTACATTGATAGATGTAGTATTGATATACACGCTTTTGATGTAGAAAATTCTCTTTTTCATCTTTGATTAAAATGAATTATTAAATTGCAACAGCTACTCTCCCAATTGTCAGTTGCCTAGCCAGCTTACTCACTCAAATACATTTGTGTTTCTACATATGCAATCCAGTTTCTTTTCTCCTGATACAAAGGACATAGAAACTTCTATTCATCCCCCGGTAAAAATTTGTTGCTTTTGCCTGCCTGACTTTCTTTGTACTTCTAATCAGAGCAGCCCAATTTTCCTTTGGATAATCTCCCTTAACCCATGTCCAAACCTTGTGATGTGAGTGGAGCTGATCTTACCAGTTCCCCAGCCACCTTATTTATCTCTAAGAATAGGCCTCTGAACAAACTTGGCCCCTGAATTTTAGTCCTCATGGACCAGCCACAGTGAATGATTCAGAGTTAGGGACATAACCCAGTCAGATGAATCAAAATCTCAGAATCATTCCCTATGACTTGTTGGTACCAAAAAAAAAAAAAAAAAAAAAAAAAGGAAAAGATAAATTAGGCTAAGAATGAGACCCAAATCTTGATGACAGTTTTTGACTCTCTGGATTCAGTTATGAATAAATCTGGAGATCTTCTCTTGGACCACTCATTTATATAAGCCATTCTTTTTTAAGAAATGGATTAAGATGGCTTTTTATTTGCTTGCAACCAAATGACCTCTGATAAATAAGCCGATGATGAATGAAATGAATGAAAATGGAATTATTACAACCAATCCCTCAGAGATACAAACAATTATCAGGGAATACTATGAAAAATTATATGCCAACAAATTGGACAACCTGGAAGAAATGGACAAATTCCTAAACACCCACACTCTTCCAAAACTCAATCGGGAGGAAATAGAAAGCTTGAACAGACCCATAACCAGCGAAGAAATTGAATCGGTTATCAAAAATCTCCCAACAAATAAGAGTCCAGGACCAGATGGCTTCCCAGGGGAGTTCTACCAGACGTTTCAAGCAGAGATAATACCTATCCTTCTCAAGCTATTCCAAGAAATAGAAAGGGAAGGAAAACTTCCAGACTCATTCTATGAAGCCAGTATTACTTTGATTCCTAAACCAGACAGAGACCCAGTAAAAAAAGAGAACTACAAGCCAATATCCCTGATGAATATGGATGCAAAAATTCTCAATAAGATACTAGCAAATCGAATTCAACGGCATATAAAAAGAATTATTCACCATGATCAAGTGGGATTCATTCCTGGGATGCAGGGCTGGTTCAACATTCGCAAATCAATCAACGTGATACATCGCATTAACAAAAAAAAAGAGAAGAACCATATGATCCTGTCAATCGATGCAGAAAAGGCCTTTGACAAAATCCAGCACCCTTTCTTAATAAAAACCCTTGAGAAAGTCGGGATAGAAGGAACATACTTAAAGTTCATAAAAGCCATTTATGAAAAGCCCACAGCTAACATCATCCTCAACGGGGAAAAACTGAGAGCTTTTTCCCTGAGATCAGGAACACGACAGGGATGCCCACTGTCACCGCTGTTGTTTAACATAGTGCTGGAAGTTCTAGCATCAGCAATCAGACAACAAAAGGAAATCAAAGGCATCAAAATTGGCAAAGATGAAGTCAAGCTTTCGCTTTTTGCAGATGACATGATATTATACATGGAAAATCCGATAGACTCCACCAGAAGTCTGCTAGAACTGATACCTGAATTCAGCAAAGTTGCAGGTTACAAAATCAATGTACAGAAATCAGTTGCATTCTTATACACTAACAATGAAGCAACAGAAAGACAAATGAAGAAACTGATCCCATTCACAATTGCACCAAGAAGCATAAAATACCTAGGGATAAATCTAACCAAAGATGTAAAAGATCTGTATGCTGAAAACTATAGAAAGCTTATGAAGGTAATTGAAGAAGATATAAAGAAATGAAAAGACATTCCCTGCTCCTGGATTGGAAGAATAAATATTGTCAAAATGTCAATACTACCCAAAGCTATCTACACATTCAATGCAATCCCAATCAAAATTGCACCAGCATTCTTCTCGAAACTAGAACAAGCCATCCTAAAATTCATATGGAACCACAAAAGGCCCCGAATAGCCAAAGTAATTTTGAAGAAGAAGACCAAAGCAGGAGGCATCACAATCCCAGACTTTAGCCTCTACTACAAAGCTGTCATCATCAAGACAGTATGGTATTGGCACAAAAACAGACACATAGACCAATGGAATAGAATAGAAACCCCAGAACTAGACCCACAAACGTATGGCCAACTCATCTTTGACAAAGCAGGAAAGAACATCCAATGGAAAAAAGACAGTCTCTTTAACAAATGGTGCTGGGAGAACTGGACAGCAACATGCAGAAGATTGAAAGTAGACCACTTTCTCACACCATTCAGAAAAATAAACTCAAAATGGATAAAGGACCTGAATGTGAGACAGGAAACCATCAAAACCCTAGAGGAGAAAGCAGGAAAAGACCTCTCTGACCTCAGCCGTAGCAATCTCTTACTTGACACATCCCCAAAGGCAAGGGAATTAAAAGCAAAAGTGAATTACTGGGACCTTATGAAGATAAAAAGCTTCTGCACAGCAAAGGAAACAACCAACAAAACTAAAAGGCAACCAACGGAATGGGAAAAGATATTTGCAAATGACATATCGGACAAAGGGCTAGTATCCAAAATCTATAAAGAGCTCACCAAACTCCACACCCGAAAAACAAATAACCCAGTGAAGAAACGGGCAGAAAACATGAATAGACACTTCTCTATAGAAGACATCCGGATGGCCAACAGGCACATGAAAAGATGTTCAACGTCGCTCCTTATCAGGGAAATACAAATCAAAACCACACTCAGATATCACCTCACACCAGTCAGAGTGGCCAAAATGAACAAATCCGGAAGCTATAGATGCTGGAGAGGATGTGGAGAAACGGGAACCCTCTTGCACTGTTGGCAGGAATGCAAATTGGTGCAGCCGCTCTGGAAAGCAGTGTGGAGGTTCCTCAGAAAATTAAAAATAGACCTCCCCTATGACCCAGCAATAGCACTGCTAGGAATTTATCCAAGGGATACAGGAGTACTGATGCATAGGGGCACCTGTACCCCAATGTTTATAGCAGCACTCTCAACAATAGCCAAATGATGGAAAGAGCCTAAATGTCCATCAACTGATGAATGGATAAAGAAATTGTGGTTTATATACACAATGGAATACTACGTGGCAATGAGAAAGAATGAAATATGGCCTTTTGTAGCAACGTGGATGGAACTGGAGAGTGTGATGCTAAGTGAAATAAGCCATACAGAGAAAGACAGATACCATATGGTTTCACTCTTATGTGGATCCTGAGAAACTTAACAGAAACCCATGGGGGAGGGGAAGGAAAAAAAAAAAAAAAAGAGGTTAGAGTGGGAGAGAGCCAAAGCATAAGAGACTCTTAAAAACTGAGAACAAACTGAGGGTGGATGGGGGGTGGGAGGGAGGGGAGGGTGGGTAATGGGTATTGAGGAGGGCACCTTTTGGGATGAGCACTGGGTGTTGTATGGAAACCAATTTGACAATAAATTTCACATATTAAAAAAAAAAAAGAAGCTATGGTATATTAAGCTACACTAGACTGTCCTTGTTTGACTTTTTTTAGATAAAAGGAAAATGTAAAACATATTCTCAAGTTTCATAATATTTGCTGAGAATAATATAGGAGAAATAGCGGATATTACTTATCTATTGAAGTGTAACAAATTGAGTGCCATAAAACAACATTATCATCTTACTGTTTCTGTGAGCCAGGAATTTGGGCACAACTTAGCTGGATCCTCCAGCCCTGGGATCTCTCACAAGGATCTTGGAAGGCTACAGTCAAGCTGTCAGCTGGGTCTGTAGTCCTCTTAAAACATGACCTGTGGTGGGTCTATTTCTAAGCTCACTCCAGTGACTGTTGGCAGGGTTCATTTACTCTCCAGCTGTCGGATTAAGGGCCTCAGTTTCTCACTGACTATTGGCAGTTGCTGCCCTCACTTCTCTGCTATGCCAGCATCTCCATAGCATAGCTCACAACATGGTGGCTTGCTTCATCAGTACAAATAAGAAGAGCCAAAGACAGAGTCCATAGGCAAAACTAAAATCACGGACTTTTACAGCTTAATCTCAAAGTGGCATCCCATCTCTTTTTCCTATTCTATTTATTAGAAAAAAGTCACTAGATCCAGCATGCACCAAAAATGAGGGGATGATACAAGGAGTGCAGAGCAGGAGGTGGGAATCATTTAGAGCAATTTCAAAAATGGTCTACTATATGGTGCCACTATTACTGAACTTGTCTGAATTGAATAGTGTTCCCCCAATATTCACATCCATCTCAGCACCTCCGAATATGAACTTATTTGAAAACAAGATGGTTGCAGATGTAATTAGTTAAGTCAAACTTAGATCATACCTGACTACAGCAGTCCCTTAATTCAACATGACTAGGATCCTTATAAAAAACAGAAGGTATACAGAAATACACAAGGAGAATGTCAGGTGATAACAGATGCAAAACTTGGAACAATGCCTCTAGAAGCCAAGGGGTACCAAATATTTTCAGCAAGCACCAGAATCTATGAAGAGGCAAGCAAGAATCCCATCTTAGAGCTTTCAAAGAGAGCAGGGTCCTGTTGACACCTTGCTTTCAGATTTTTAGCCTCCAGAACTTTGAGAGAATAAATTTCTGTTGTTTTAAGCCACCATGTTTGTCATACTTTGTTACAACAAGCCCTAGGAAACTAATAACTTTAAATGGGTGCTAATTTAAAGAATAATTCTATAGAGGATCCCAATAACAGAATTATTTTCTTCTGAAGCAAACAATCAGATTAGACTAGGTAATATATAAATCCTTCTTTAAAGAATAAAAATTCTTCTTTATTACCATTGTTAAGCTATTTGCATCATTAATTACATTAGTTTTATGTAATAGATGATATTGCTTAGCTGAACATAAACGACAACTCCTGGGGTTAATAATATATTATTTGCTATATATTATATTTAGTTTTATACTTCATTTATTGTGGGGTGGACAGCCTTGTAGGTGGCCTCAGATATCTGCCTCCTAGTATTTATATCCGTGTATTATCTCCTCCTGTGACTCCCTTCTAACTAACATTATATGGCAGAGGTGATGAGATGCCACTCCCACAATTACAGCATGTCATATAGGATTCCATCTTGCTAGAGACTCTCTCTCCTGCTGGCCTTGAAGAAGCAAGTTGCCATGAATCCTACAGCTGCAAGTAAATGAACTCTGTGAATAATCTGAGTGAGCCTGGAAGAAGACTCTTCCCCAGACTCTTCCCCCAGACAACACTCCATATGAGAACATAGGCAAGTGGAAGCCTTGACTAACGCCTTGTGAAATCCTAAGCAGAGGACACAAAAAATGATATGCTCAGACTCCTGACCCACAGAAACTGTGAGATAACATATGTGGTTTGAAGCTACTAAGTTCGTGGTGATTTGATATGTAGCAATAGATAAGTAAAGTTCAACTTGATTCTTTTGATTTTCAGTATCATGGTCCCCCATTTGAATTGTTATTATTGCCATTGGGTGAGGGGAGATGTTTTAAACTTCTTTTTAAAGATTTTATTTTATTTATTTTTAGACTAGTTTTAGGTTTACAACAAACTTGAGAGGTAGGTACAGAAATTTCTTATATACCTCCTGCCCCTATGCATGCATAGCCTCCCCCAATATCACCATCACTCACCAAAATGGTACAATTTTTACCAGGGATAAACCTACATTGATACACCATAATCATCCAAAGTCCTTTGCTTAATTTAAGGTTGCTGTTGTATATTCCATGGGTTTATATAGGTGCATAATGATATAGATCCATCATTATAATGTCATACAGATTATTTTCACTGCCCTAAATATGCTCTATGCTCTGGCATTATTTTTTTTTAAGTTTATTTATTTATTTTGAGAGACGGAGATAGAGCGTGAGCAGGGGAGGGGCAGACAGCAAGGAAGAGAGAGAATCCCAAGCAGGCTCTTCACTATTAGCACAGAGCATGATGTGGGGCTCAATCTCATGAACCATGAGATCATGACCTGAGCCAAAATCAAGACTCAGATACTTAGACTCAGAGATCAAGACTCAGATACCAACTAATCCGCCCAGGCACCCCTGTCATTACTTTTTAATAACATATTTCTTTTAAACTGTCAACCACTTTATGATGAATCAATCATCTATTGCTAACATTCAACACCGAAAAGTAAAAATTTCTATAAAATTAAAAAGTCTTTTGTATATTTACTATTACTCTTAGTATTAAGAGAATTCTCTAAGATAGGAGGTGAATTGAGATTTTTGCTACAGGAAATTGTGCAATGTTAATATGATACTACCACATACCAAAAGAAGACTCAATTCTCCAGTCACTTATCCCAACCCTAATCACTCGGAAAAATCTAATCAGTAAGAATACATCATCATGTCATTTGGACTTTACTGAGTAACATATAAGTCATAAACATGAAGTCCTAGGACCATTTTCAGTTATAAATATTCTATCAGATGATCCATAATATACTTATTTCTGCTTTTATTATAATTTTAGATTATTTTATAAACCAAACTGCAAGATAGAAAAGTTCTCATTAAGATCAAAAATTATATCCAAAGACACTGAGATCTATACCTCTTCTTCTCACAAAAATAGTAGAATAAAAATAAGTAAAAGTATTAAAAGGATAACTGGGATAATGTTAATAATATAAGGTTAACTTTTCTAATGAACATCATTTCCTACATTTGTTTCATTTATAGTTACCAGTTATATAATAGGCATAACTGCCCTTTGTCACCAGCTTGGTATGCAGATAAGTTCTAATACTTTCCCTAAATCATGGGTGATTAGGCTCCTCCCATCCCCATCAGTTTTTAGTTATTCCTTAGAGCTTTACCAGGGTCCCAGGAATATCCCCATATGGTGTTTAGGCAAGAAGCTGCACTCATACCCATGTGGTGGCTTACTTTGACCTGGTCATCAGCTCTGGGCTGAGGTGCCAAATGGGTCCAGTCTCTACCCCTGGTAACCCCTTTGATACCCACAGTCAATGTGTAGATCTTAGAACCCCAAGACTTTTTTATCCTTCTTGGAAAGATAGACATGGAAGGGCAGATAAGAAAGAAATACCTTCCAACCCTCACTAATGACTAGTCTATCACCCAAAGCCAGGCAAGGGGTTTCTTAATAAAGCATATAAAAAGAAAAACTTTCAGTAAAGTTTTGTGGGTTTTTTTGGTGAGATCTTGTATTTACAATATTAAACTTGTAGCAGCATATCATAAAGCTGACAACAAAACAATGATATGTTACGATAATGTGCTTTTTAAAGAACTATTGCCCAAATACATGTTTATTTGGTGAATTTCAAAAAAGAAAAAAGAAAAAACTTGATATACAGTGCTTAAATAAAGTCATAATTTTGTGTCACCAACAAAAGGAACACTAAAAGCCTTCATTAAGCGATTTAAATTCCAGATATTTACCCAAGAGAAGTAAAAACACGTCTTGCTCAGGGTATCTGGTTTCCAGTCCGGCATATAAAGAGCTTGGAAATTGTCACTCTGCCATAAAAAGTAAGAAACTGACCTGAAAATCAACAACTCTTCTTAGATCCATCAGAAAACTGAAGTCACAGGGCAGGCCTTGCAAAGAAGAACGCAATGTGCTTCAAAATGGTTCAAAATGGGATGTCTCCAGTCTTTACTGTAAGAACCTGGCAGAGCTCCTAGAGATAAACACACAAAAGTCTGGGCATACCCAGCCTTGAACTGAGCCTCCCTGGAAGTCTTAACTCTCAGACTTGTCCACACTGAGCCTCCAGCAATTTGTCATTTACACCTTAGGATTTCTTTCTTACCCTGACACCGGTTCTCCCAGAGGTTTCTGCTCATGGGTTTCTGCTCCAGTAAGATGTGATTCTCTGTGTCCACCTGTCTGGCTCTCCAGTTTTGGAGGACACAAGCGCTAAGTACTTTGTACATGCTATTCTCATTTAATCTTTACATCAGTTCTTCAATTCCGTAATTTTCCCCGTATTACCATGACAAAATTGAAGCTTAGGAAGTTTCAACTGTCATTAAAATTTGAAGCAAAGCCAGGCCTTGAGCCTAGGCTGGCCCAACTCCAAAGCCTATGCCCTGAACCACCACCACACTGTATGGCTTATTATTTCCTGTCACAAGCCTTGGGATCTACCATGCTAGCTGTCTCTTGGCTGGTGGGGGAAAAGAAGTTGATGAGAGAAGACATGGGTGGCAGCAGCCTAATGAGGTAAGAGTTGTTATTTGATCTGTTACTTGTTACTAGATCTGCCACTACTTCAATGTGTCACTTTGGTTTGATAACTACAGAAATAAAGGGAAGGAAAGGCAACAGACTGAATCCAGATTTTTCCCTTATTAGAATCTATTAATGGGCTCAAAGAGATCAAGGAACACTGAAATTTTGTGATGGTGGTATATATGTGTACATACACTAAGACATATGCATTTTCTGGAAAGACGATCCATGGCTTCAGACTGTCAAGCAGGTCTGTAAACCAAAAAGCTTAAGATGCTCTCTGAGAACTCTTTCAACTCCAAAGTCAGCAAGTGCATCTTTCATTCTGAGTCATAATTCTTCCTCACCTTAATTTCTGTCCATTGTGGAGACAACTTGTTTTCCTTCCAAAATGTATACTGTAGAAGAAAAAAAATAATTCCACGTTCTGAAACATCATGCTTGAAAAGTTCTCTGGTGCGTCCTTGTCTTTTGCCTAACAATTGCATCTGCATCTTTGAACACACACACTGGATGGGTACGTGCACGGTCATTTCTCCATCAACATTACCTAAGCAGTGGACTAATATGTACTTGTTTTCTCCATTAGAGGAGTTCTGGACAAAAGCAAACAAGCATAACCCAACCATTCCCATTGTCATATATATTATATAGTCACTGTGCCAATTTGATGAAGCCAAAAAAAAAATCTGGATTTTTTTTTTTTAGTGATTTTAAGAAACTTTTACAGACTAAGGTGGAAAATGGAACTCTCTTTTTCCTAGAGGAAAGTCTTCCTGTGTTCTGAGAAGAAATGTTTTGCTAAGCATTTTTCGGTCAGGCAGTTGGGACAGAATCTTCACATGTTCTCATAGAAACCCTGGAATGGGTAAGTGATTCAAAGGTAAGTACTTAACACTGGATTTGAGAAACACAGGCATTCCCTGGGGATTCTAAGAAACAACTAGGGAAGATTGCAGACATTAGTTACGCATATGGGACTTAAATGTGTCCACTGAGTCTTAAAAGAAGAGGAGTCTGTCCTGAAAAGACAGAAATATGAAAACAAACAAGTAGTGTATGCTGGTAAATGTTCAACAACAGGGTTTCCGGGAAAGAATATTTAAAACCCTGATTTGTAGTGTGTGCTGATCTCTGAGAGACTTTCTGAGACAGTAAGAGTCAGAATCAACTTGGATGGAAGAACAAAAAGCAGCCCTGCAGCTAATCAGGTTGGAAGGACAGACCCATAGAGCCGGCTGCAAAGTGAACAGGACTAACTGTTTCTTTATGTGGCCGTCAAGCGTCATAATGACCCCCTGGATGAGTGATGACTACTTTCTCAACAGTGACTCTCCCAGATGCCCTTTGCTATTTCCAACTGTAGGCTCAGTTGTTAAACCTTTCCACCCTCCTGGCAGCACACAACCCGTAGTTAATCCCTACCTCTCATAACCCTGTCCCAGAAACGGCAACCAATCCAGAATGGATCAGCTCTTCCTCTTCCCGTAGATACTTCTCAGAATCCTCTGTGAGGAACCCAGAACTGACCGACACCGGCTCCTCCCTTTTGTCAGGGTGACACTGCACTCCTATGCTGCTGAGTCGGTAAATCAGGTTTTGTCAGACTCCAGGCTGGAAGTTTTTGGCTGATGGGGCTTTAATATTTACGGAGTATTAATACTCCCTGATTGTCTGATTTTAAACCACCCATGTTATGTCTCAGAACATGGATTTGGGAGGAGATGAGAATAATCCACAGAATTAGATATAACCTGGCTCCTTGGCCCAGGTCACTCTCTCAACAACCATGGAACAGACATTTTTAAACTGATAGATAAGAAAACTGAGGCTCAGAGAGTTTCAATAAGTTGTTTAACGTCACAAAGCTGGGAGCAGAGCCACCATTTAAACTGGTGTCATTCTCCAATAAGCACATGAGAAGGACTTTAACATTAGCTACTAGGAAAATGCAAGTCAAAACCATAATTGGCTACCACTTCACACCAACTAGGATGACTATAACAAATGTAGATTAAAAATAATAAATGGAGTAATGTGGAGAAGCTCAAAAAAAAAAAAAAAGAATGATATTTGTGTCAGAAAAAATAAATAAATAAACTAAAATAAACTGGTGTCATTCTGATTCAAAACACTTTTAACTAGCACCACATTGTTTAATATAATAGTGTCATCTCTTCTTACAATAATTTCATGAATATAGACCTTTCTAAAAACTGTACCTTCCACTGCATACAGACTGCATTTTATAATTCTTTGTTATATCTTCCACACACTGTAGGTACCTGTATAACTTTAGGCAATATATTTACTGTCTTTAAGTCTTATTTTCCCCATCTACAGGATGGGAACAAACACAGCACCTACATACAATTGTTGTGTAGATTTTTTTAACTAATAATAAATTAATTTATTATAATAAATTAGTAAAACTTAATAATTTTAATAAATAAAATGTTAATGACTAATACACAGGTACAGAAAGTAATTAATAAACGTTAGCTATCAAAATCATAAGGCTGTACATGTAAATGGCTGAATAAACATCATTTTATGGGCATTCAACTTAATAAGACTCTAATTTCACTTAAATCGTTTTCAGACTTTCATATACAAGTGAAATGGTTTTAAAAAATCTCTCTATAATCATTTCCTTTATCTATTGCTGCTTTACAAACAAAAACTTACCAGTTTAAAACCACAATAATGTGTTATCTGTCCCATTTCTGTGGACTGACTGGGTGGTTCTAGTCCGTGTAGTGTCAGGGGAGGTCTTTCATGGAGTTAACTGGAAACTTGGCTGGGAGACCTTGGTTTTCTTCCAAGTGGCCTTTCTCTCTTTGCTGTGTCTCCCCATCCAGGGCCATTCCCCATGTCATCTCTCTGTAGCAATATAGCCTAGACTTCCCTGTAGAATGATATCTGGGTTCCAAGGTGAAGTTTTCCAAAAGGACCACTTAAGTTGCACAACTTAAGTGCAAGCCCTCAACAAACTTGCTTGGGTCACGTTTGCTAATGTCAATTGACCACAGCAAGTTACATGGTCAAGCCCATAGTTCTATGGAAGGGGGCTACACAGGGGCATTAGTACTGAGAGGCATAGTTGTCTTTTTTCCTGGGGGCTGGGGGGAGCACCAATATACCAGCCAGCCACAGATTCCTATGCATATTCATACATAAACCTCTTTCAGAATCAATGAGAAAATGCCAAGTAACTGATTTTATAAAGAGAGTCTTTAGTCCTGTGAATAATGAAAGCAGAATTGGAACTGACTAAAAGTTCCCGTCAGTCTGATTGTCTGTGCCATATGTGCATGGCCCCACCATACGATGAGAATTTCAAAATAATGGCAAAGTCATTTTAATGAGCTAGGGAAAAGTGAATAAATTATGATCTCTGTAAGTACCAATTTTAATCTACCTCTTTATGGACTAAAAAAAGTGTCAGAGATTATGATAATCACTCTTCTAACAACACACACATAGCATCATCATCATTACAGTTGCCATTATAACCATTACATTTTTATTAACATCTTCTCCCTGAAATTTCCATTTGAAAGCCAATGGTAATTTCATTTTGAAATCAGTTCTAGCTGTGAATGGCTCCAGTACATATTTTATTTCTGAAGTCAGCCTCCCCTGATAAAAGCTAGCCTGTTTCACTTTTTTCTTGTTCTTTTCCTCTGCCCTTCCAGGGGTGAAAAAGAAAAAACCATTTCAAAGAAAAACACAGCCATTATTGTATGTCTACCATAATTATAAGCAAGATTCAATTATACTGCTCTAAAATATTCATTGCAAATTTATGATTTAAAGATATTTCATTTCCTATTCATGTGTAGTTCCCACACTCACAGTATAAATATTTACAGTTAATTATGGAAAATTTCACACATTATCCCAGTAGCATGAAAATATATTAATAAATTTACATTAATAAGTGATTCTTTGAAAAATTATTTAGAAGCAGGAAAAGAGAAGAATGTTCTACACATAATTATGGTAGCCAAAGGCTTATGCTTTGAGGCCTCTCGTTTACCCAGTTCACATAATCATGTTTTTGTTTTGATAAAATTTACAAAACGAGAATATTTTAGCATATCTTAGGGTATGTGTCCCTTTCCATTATGAATTCCCCTCTATCACATGTCCCCTCGTATATGGTGGCACTGGAGTGGCTGTGCATTTTTAGACTCTGATAAGGAAAAGTTAAGTCAGGAAGTCATTTTGGGCGTTTTTATGGGATATATTTACACGGTTTTCAGTCTCACTGATTTATAGTTAAGTTATTCCACAAAAGGAAAAGGTTTCAAAAATGCATCTTTCCAGTAAACACTATGCACACTCACGCATTGTGCCAGGAAGGCAGAGGTCAAGGTCCTATCTCCACATTAATGTACCTAGCAGTGTCTGGCACAGAAGTTTGGTAGTGGAGAAGAAACAGGGTTTGAAATCTACAGACTAAATTCTTTCTTTTCTGAAGTGGTAATAATAAAAACATACTCCAAAAAACTATATACGGTGCTGGTATATCAGGCAATTAATTAATTAAAAGTATGTTTTCTTTGTGGATTTTGTTATGTTTACAGTTTCTGTTAGCCTTTAAACTCTTGGAAGTTGTTGTGATTCTGTTCTCAACCTAAATAAATATTGACTCCCATACCTAATTCAGCAGTAATATTTTCATATTCTCTGAAAGAAAGCTTCCCAACCTATACACACAAACCTGGATCTGCTCCTAAAGGTGACTAAGCTCTGATACAGTGAGATCTTCTATTTGAGGGGTTAGCTATTGGACAATAATAAAATCATGCCTCCTTGTTTTTGAATTTCCATTTTTCTTTTCTTTTCTCATGAAGACTGATTCACTCATCTATAAAATGTGACTCTAATCTCTTGCTTTCACTTTAAACTCTAACATGCAGGGTTATAGATGAAGTTTGGCCAGAGGTAGATCATTAATCCTGACTGTATTAGTCAGGGTTCTCCAGAGAAATAGAATCAACAGGGTGTGTGTGTATGTGTGTGTGTGTGTGTGTGTGTGTGTGTGTAGACAGAGACAGAGAGACCTTGAAAAAGAGAGAAGGAAATTATTTTAGGGAATTGATGCATGCAACACAGAGGCCAGCAAGCACAAGTTCTAAGGGTTGTGTCTGTGACAGTGTAGGCCTTCAGACAAGAGACCCAGGGAAGGGTTGGTGTTGCAGCTCAAAACTGAAGAAACACCACAGGTAAAATGCCTCCTTCCTCAAGGAAGTCAATCTTCTTTCTCTTCAGGCCTCCAACCACATTATGGAGGGTAATCTGCTTTACTAAACATCCACTGGCTTACATGCTAACTTCATCATAAAATAACTTCACAGCAACATCTAGACTAGTGTTGAGCAAATATCTGGGTACTGTGGCTCAGCCAAGTGGACACATCCAATTAACCATCACCTGCTGAACACACAGTAAAGATAGGAGACTCTCACTGCTACATATTTACCTAAGTCAGGGCGTGAAAATCTACCTATACCGTATCTGTTCATTTGTGGAAGGACAGCTTCTATGAAACTGAGTATCTAAATTAACAAAAAAGGGATCAGATAAAGAAATTTTGTTTTGCTGCATATACACATGATGTCAGAAAAACAAATTGGCAGTCGATACAGAGCAGAATGCTGCTTGCTATTTTGGCTAGGTTGTGAGGTTGGCCCAGTCCCTAGGAATTAGCTAGAAAAAACAGAGTACTTTGAATTGTATTTCCTCCAATGCTTTAGAGAATTCCAAAAAACAGAGACTGCAGCTACATGACCCAAGATCATCCCTTACAGTTCTAATATTCTATAACTCAATTTGATGTTATTAAATGAGATTTAGAGGGGATGGGGAGGAAATATTGAAACAAGAATATTTGATAATAACTCTACATTAGATGTATTAGTGACATATGCTACCTACCTTTTGCCTCAAAGAGCTTATTAAATTATCATCAAAAAGACAGCTTTGAGAGGCAAAAGGTTTAAAATCAGACACATTTCTAGTTCACATCAGAGTTCAGAATAGCTGATTCTCTAAACAGTATATCAAAGAACTGCTTGTAAAGTGACTTTAACAAGTACTGACAGAAGTTAAATACAAAATAAGCTTCCTTTATGGTCCCAAAATTCAACATTTTGGAAATGGGGTTCGTGGGGGTAGAAAAACTTTAGATAAATTTTATTAAATGGTATGTTACACTCAGCATCTTTGCAACACCCATGCCAAGTGGAAATTATCACTTCAAATTCCAAGATTCTTGTTAAGAGATTTATGAGCCTTTTAGTTCAGGTCTCCTCCAACAAATATCATACTCTTCATAGCACTGTGGAATTTAATACAGTACAGTAAAGTCATATTGCCTATCAATTCTGGCCTCCAAACAGCACACACTCCCCCACCAGGCTCCAGCTGACTCTCCTCTGCATTCTGGTAAAGGTCTGCCTGCACATCTTCCTCCTACACTTAATTCTCTCCCAAGCTTCTATGTCCCATTTCTTTACCTTAATCCAAATCCAATACTTACTTCAAAGAGCAGATCAAGTCTTAACCCTTTAATAATGCAAGTGTGTAGAAGAGAAGCATCAAAATAATAAGGCCTTCAAAATCTATGCCAGTGGTTTTCAAGCCATCTTCTCACAAAACACTGGTTTCCCACATGATGATCTGAAATATTTTAACTACTAAAATCTTAATATTAGAAGTCTTTTCCCAATCTTCATATTAAAAAATGTAATTAATGGATAAAATTTTCGATGCCAATGAATTTCTTTTTTTTTTTATTTATTTTTATTTTTGGGACAGAGAGAGACAGAGCATGAACGGGGGAAGGGCAGAGAGAGAGGGAGACACAGAATCGGAAACAGGCTCCAGGCTCCGAGCCATCAGCCCAGAGCCTGACGCGGGGCTCGAACTCACAGACCGCGAGATCGTGACCTGGCTGAAGTCGGACGCTTAACCGACTGCGCCACCCAGGCGCCCCAGCCAATGAATTTCTTTTATACATCTAAAGTAAAACAACTTTAGTGTCAGCTAATACCTACCAGATGACAAAATGAATGCATTAATAAATGAATATTAATGAAAACAGAAAAAATGACTCATTTTACCTTCTGGTGGATATTAGCTGTCATTAAGTTTTACATGAGAATTCTTCTCACTTGAGAGGCATATCCCTTACTGTACATTAATACATCAACATTCTGATTATCCATTAGCTTCTTTTGAGTTTGGGAAAGAGTAAGCATCTGAGTTTCTATTAGCTCGAAGTTCACTAACAAATTGAGTTTCTTTATCTGAAGTTTTAGTATTCACTATGAGCTTTGACATCCCCACCAAAGTATGGTTACTATATGAGACCATGTAGAAGCAGTCAGCCTTCCAACCTCCACCATGTCTCATTTTAAAGATGCAACATATGTTATTATCCAGTTGTAAGTTCTTCACATGCATAGACTATGACCAGCACTTCTTCTGTATCCTCCACACCATTACTAACTTATCAGAAATGTTTAATAAGTATTTATGACATTTTTATTTGTATCATTAAATGGTACCTTCCAAAGTTAGAAGATCTAGCAGCCTTCTCCCGATTTCATATGGATCCACACATGCCTTCCCAGCACCAATCCTAGATACTAATCTCTTGATCAGAACCAAAGAGTAATTAGAGACCAATGTTTTAGTTTGTTTTTGTTTCCCCTCCAGTGTATCCATTTTCTCTCCTCACTGTCAACTACTGAAAAAAAAGTAGGAAAAGAAATGGTAATGAACCCTCCATTTTTCTGGCACCTAGATGTCTGGAAACCCAAAGTGCCCTGGCTGAGAACAAGAGCAGCAGCATCAACAACATTAGCAATAATAATTACCTTTACTAGATACTTAATTTGTATCAGGCATTGTGTTAAGCACCTTACATGGATCATCTTTTTTGTTCCTCTTAATGCACCTTTGAAGTAGGTTTTGCAACTGGGTGATTGTTTTCCATAAACCCTTAAAAGGAAGGACATGGAAGAAAGAACTAGGCTACCTGAAGTGCCTTGCCGCTGGGACGAGGAGGAAATAGACAACCTTGATGATTAAACCCGACATGGAGGACAACGTCCCAGCTGACATCAGAGGGGGATGGACGATGACACCTAGAATCACATGTTCATCCCCCCTTACATAAGTAGCACCCGCAAGGAAGGAAACACTTTGTTCATGGGAAAAGTGAACCCTGAAAGGACTGAGATGGTTTCCAGCAATAGATGGAATGCGCATTCATAATAGAAATTAATTTCAGTTATGGAAAAATAAATGTCTATGTCTTGTACAACTGAGTCTGTAGACCTAAGTAATGACATACCCCCCCTCCCCCTTGTTAGGGGTAAGGAGTACAAAGGGACTAGGAATCGGGAGGATCAGACACTTGTCCAAGATCACACAAATATTCAGTAATGGTGCCTGGATTCAAAGTCCTAACATCTGAAACTAGAGTTCAGTACTGTATATACAAAAATTTTACAGATGTAATGGGAATAGTCTGACATTAAAAAAATAAACTTCTTGGGGCGCCTGGGTGGCTTGGTCGGTTAAGCGTCCGACTTCAGCTCAGGTCATGATCTCACGGTCCGTGAATTCGAGCCCCGCGTTGGGCTCTGCACTGACAGCTCAGAGCCTGGAGCCTGTTTCAGATTCTGTGTCTTCCTCTCTCTCTGCCCCTCCCCTGTTCATGCTCTGTCTCTCCGTGTCTCAAAAATAAATAAATGTTAAAAAAAATTAAAAAAAAAAATAAACTTCTTCATTGCTTCATTTCTTCCAGAAGTTGTATCCTTTCTGTGCATCCCTGGGTTGCCAAGAAAAGACATAAATGTACCTGGATCATAGCACTGTCCTATAGCAATCTAAGTGAAGCTAAATCTAGAATCGTAAAGTTTCTAGCAGCCACGTCTTGAAAAGTAAAAAGAAACAGGTGAAATAAACTTTCATATTTCCTTTAAGAAACATCAAAAATATTGTTTTGACATGTAATCAATATTTTTTAATATCAAATAAACTACACTATTTTTATACTAAATCTTCAAAATCTTGAGACACCTGGGTGTTTCAGTGGGCTAAGCGTCCAACTCTTGATTTCAGCGCATGTCCCTCTCTCCCTCTCTCTCCACCCCTCCCTTGCTCATGCTCACGCGTTCTCTCTCTGTCTCTCAAAATAAATAAATAAACATTAAAAAAATGTGGTGTGTATTTTTTTAATTGAGGTATAATTGACATGGAACATTATATTAGTTTCAAGTGTACAACATGATTTGATCCATCACCACGCAGGGTTACAAAATTTTTTTCTTGTAATGAGTACTGTTAGATCTACTCTCTTAGCAACTTTCAAATATTCAATACAGCATTATTAACTAGAGTCTCTGGTGTATATTTTATACTGACATCACATCTTAATTCAGATTAGCCACATTCCAAGTGATTAACAGCCACATGTGGCTACTGGCTACTTTTCCCATTGTGTTGGCCTAGCTAAAACAGAGCAAAGTAGGCGGTGATGCAAATTCATAGCCAGGACACTTTATGACCTTATTTCATGCTGTCCCCAGACACTCCTTTTCATAAAGTTCTTCAGGAAGCACAGCCCATCTGTCTTTCCCAGAATTTTATCTTCCTTTGAAAAAAAAAATCTGATATTTCAGGAGTCAAGCTTGGCATTTTATTTTAGTGAGACAATTTTCATTTAAATTTTTGTTCCCTCACTTTTACTAACAGCTTTGCTGAGGAATCACTGGCATTCGAAACTTCAGTAAGAAAATGTATGTTTTCTTTCAGTAAGAACAAAAGCTAATTACAGTTTTACTGCATAGCCTACACTGTCCTAGCTTTTATGAATTGTCTCAGCAAAGTCTTGCAGCCTATGAGGTAGGTACTAGCATTCCCTATGTCAGGAAATAGAGGCTTAGAGGAAATGCAGGCTTAAGTGGAGGCAAAGATTACTGCGAAGGTGAGTTCGCTAGAAGACGAGGGCACCTACATTCAAAACTAGGCAGGCTGCCTCCCCTAAACAATACTGCCTTCAAGTCTACCTAACTGTAAATATCAGGGGGAGCTGGGTTTGTACTATTGTACCACAAAATGCTACTGGCAGAGATTAGGTGGTACTAGAACCAGTTTGATTTAATTACCTGGAAGAATAGAAGAAACAAAAAGTCTTTATGCAGATTTCTGGCTAGTCAGGTCAATCTCCCTTTAAAAATGCCTACTTAAAGAGGTTAGAAAGGGAGGAGCCTAAACATAAGAGACTCTTAAACACTGAGAACAAACTGAGGGTTGATGAGGGGTGGGGGGGAGGGGAAAGTGGGTGATGGGCATTGAGGATGGCACCTGTTGGGATGCGCACTGGATGTTGTATGGAAATCAACTGGACAATAAATTTCATATTTAAAAAAAATAAAAATAAAAATAAATAAAAATGCCTACTTACATATCAAGGCATTTGACTACTGGGTTTCTTATAACCTCAGTAACTGTAAACAACAAGCTTTACAATAATCTGTATAATGTTTGCTGAATGCATTACAAGGTGGAAGTACTTTATAAAATAGAATAATGTGAGAACGTCTCATTTTTAGTATCATGCTGTAATGATATGTTCGAGAACTTCTGAAACTATACGCAGTTTCTGAGATGTAGTCTCCCCTCAAGAACAACTGCTAGAATATTTTAGAAGCATGAACACTGCCAGTGCTTTCCATCTAAAGATGTTCCTTTTCTACAGTCTGGCACCACCATCCACTATCACTTTTGTCACCATTAATGAATATGCAGAGAACCCCACTGGAGCCTAAATTACATTCTTCCTAGACTCAGACATGTCTAAGCATTTCTGGCAAACAAATGAATCAGAGCCACAAAGAACCTGGGAATGGGGGAGACTTTAGGCAAAGAAAGAAAGAGAAGTGAAACTGTTTCTTCTAATAAAAATGTCCCGAGTAAAGAGTGACAGGAGGACTAATAGGCAAATGTGCCTCACTTTGTCCCATGACTGCGCCCCCTCTTCCTCCCCAGGCCTCTGCCTTCACTTCCTCCAGGGCCAGGCATGAAGGGCGGGGCCTGTAACATAGATACAGGATAGCTGCCTGGCTCAGAGGTATGAGAAATACTGGGCACCCAAATCAGCACTGCTTTCAAACTTTGTGGAAGATGATAAAACAAGGGTAGGAATTTTCCCTATTTGGAGATGAAGCCAGTACAAAGTACAGAGTGAAGCCTTGACATAACTAGATCTCTAGCACACCAGCAGTGTGCATGACATTTCCATCCACAGAGCAAAGCCCTAGTGACCTCAACTGGTCTCAGCATAACAGAGGCGGAATCCTTATAGCCACACATCCTTCAGCGTCTTACACCCACATTAACAGGCAACATCAGGCAGCTTGAACATCCCCAGGGTCTGGTGTGAAGAAAGAAAAATGCTTCACTGTACGGTGGCTGAGAAATTGAGTATGAGCACTTACGGAAACTTCCAGAAATAATTGGGATGGGGGTACCTGGATGCAGCTGGAGTTTCCACAGAGGCAGGTATAAACAGAACGAGAGAAATCATCCACATGCTTTGGACCTAATTTTATTCCTAGTTAGTGTGGTCTAGGTATGGGTTACCCAAGCACTGTGTTAGCTCACTACCACTACTCAGACTCCAGCTCCTGATAAGTGCTCAGTGCTCTGCCCTCAGGAAAGAACATTAACATGTTAGCAGAGGACAGACTGAAGTAGGCACACATGTGGAAGAGGCCAGGGAAGGAATGGGCACCAGGGATGAATTATGGGGTTGTGTCCGGTGAGCCATCCTGCAAGGACACATTGCTGACAATACTGGTAGATCCTGGCCCCAGACTTGAGAGGATAAATGCTGAATGGAAGGCTCCCCATTAGCTAACTTAATCCACTGTATTTCAGAAATTAATTATTATCAATACAAGTGAGAATAAAAAGATCCCATCTAACAAATCAAAATGCAATTTAATGGCTTTATCAAGAATTTTTTTAATGTCTCATGTTTGCTTTAATAGAAATTTATCTCAGTTCCTCAATCCTATAACTGAGCAAGAAATGACTCACATTGTTTCAGTCATTAAAATCATGTTGCATAAATAAATGGAGAAATGATTCATCCTTTCAGATTCCCCTGAACAAACTACAACTGACATGCCAATAAGACACACACCAGGAGCATTTCTCCACAAGAGGGCGCCAAAAGCTGGCATTCCTTAGTAATCTAATCTCTGTAGAACTAGTGAAGATTTCTGAGTTTGATGACCAAGTTAAAAGAGGAAAAGAGTCAAATTTTTAAAAGCAATAGGCAGATGTATCTGGTTCACATGCTTGCTTTATGCAAATGTTTAAATAATATTGAAATCTCCATAGTGGTTCAGGATGTTAAATATGTAAATAGCAACATCTGACCAAGGGAGATAGTGTTATCATTCAACTTGAAATTGCCTTGCTGAATACAGTTGGATTTTTGTTCATGAATTAATTTTAATTGGCTTTTCTCTACTTAAAAAGGAACTCAGGATGGTGTTTCATTTATTAGAATCATTGGTACATATCCTTTTATGCAATGGCCAAATTGTTACATTAAACAATAAAAAGCGTAACAAGGTATCTACTACAGTATAAGTCATTGTTAATTTGCTAAACAATGCCAATTTTAAGGATTTGGACTTTGAAATAAAGCTGTAATGTAGAATACAAAGAGAGGGTTTTAGAATATTCTATTATCAAAAGAGGGCAACAGGGCTGTTTTTTAAAAGGGGGGGAGAGGCAGAAATATGATCCAATTTATAGTAGAAACTGATTTAAATAAATGTGTTTAAAAAGAGAAAAGAAAAGATCAATGGTACTAAGGCACTAATTGCCCAGATACTTTCAGTGGGAAAATGTCGAGCAGATGATCTTATACCAGGTGTACACAGTATGGTTTTATTCAGATTATTCAGTCTCTCATGCCTGTATTACTCTTATACATAAACAGTAACAGTACGAACAAGTTATATTGTTTCATTTTACCCTGTATTTCTCCCTTCAGCACTTAAAACTGTAACTTGAATACTGCACCCTGTATTATGGAAAGGTAGGACAGTCTAGTCTGTTGTCCTAAAGTCTTGATTTGAGCTAATCAAGCAGATGCTGAATTCAAAAGAACAAATAGCCCAGGTTAGAGCACAATGTTCAATTCCTATGGAATCCACAGGGCAGTGGAAATTTGGAGTGGATTCTATTTACATTTCTCTCAGTAGGTTAATTACCTACTTCCACATAATTAATTACCCAAGTACATAGCAAGCTAAAACAGCAGATTTATTACTCAGAGTTTCTTTGGGTCAAGAATTCAGAAGGTCAGCTGGTAGCTCTGTCTCCAGGTCTCATGAGAAGTTAAGATATCAGTCCAGGGGAGGGGCCAAGATGGCGGAATAACATGGAAGATTTTTACGTCTCGCGTCCATGAAACACAGCCAGATCAACACTAAACCATCCTGCACACCTAGAAAACTGATCTGAGGATTAACACAACAATATGAAAAATCTGAACCGCAGAACTCAGCAGGTACATGGCATGGAGAGGTGAACTAGGGGAGAGAGAAGCCATGGAGGGCAGGGATTGGTTTTGCTTGCAGAGAGAGGACGGAGATCCCAATACTATGAAACTTGAAATCAACCACAAGAAAAAATGTGGAAAGATAACAAATACTTGGAGACTAAAGAACATCCTACTAAAGAATTAATGGGCTAACCAAGAAGATAAAGAGGAAATTAAAAAGTACATGGAAACCAATGAAAATTATAACACCACAGCCAAAAACTTCTGGGATGCAACAAAGGTGGTCATAAGAGGAAAGTATGTAGTAATCCAGGCCTTCCTAAAGAAGGAAGAAAGATCTCAGAAAAACAACCTAACCTTATACCTCAAAGAGCTGGAAAAAGAACAGCAAATAAAACCCCAAACCAGCAGAAGACAGGAAATAATAAAGATTAGAGCAGAAATCAATGCTATCAAAACCAAAAAAACACTAGAACAGATCAATGAAACCAGAAGCTGGTTCTTTGAAAGAATTAACAAAATTGATAAACCACTAGCCAGTTTAATCACAAAGAAAAAGGAAAGGACCCAAATAAATAAAATAAGAATGAACAAGGAGAGATCACAACCAACACAGAAATACAAACAATAATAAGAGAATATTATGAGCAATTATACTAATAAAATGGGCGATCTGGAAGAA
The DNA here is from genome assembly GCF_023721935.1 of Panthera uncia. Taxonomy (NCBI): domain Eukaryota; kingdom Metazoa; phylum Chordata; class Mammalia; order Carnivora; family Felidae; genus Panthera; species Panthera uncia. The sequence goes on along the minus strand of NW_026057577.1, from coordinate 75,253,427 downwards.
ATAGACAAATTCCTAGAAACATATAAACTACCAAAACTGAAACGGGAAGAAATAGAAAATTTCATCAGACCCACCACCAGTAAAGAAATTGAATTAGTAATCAAAAATTTGCCAAAAAACAAGAGTCCAGGGCCAGATGGCTTTCCAGGGGAATTCTACCAAACATTTAAGGAAGAGTTAACACCTATTCTCTTGAAGCTGTTCCAAACAAAATAGAAACGAAAGGAAAACTTCCAAACCCTTTCTATGAAGCCAGCATTACCTTGATTACAAAACCAGACATAGACCCCACTAAGAAGGAGAACTATAGACCAATTTCCCTGATGAACATGGATGCAAAAATCCTCAACAAGAAATTAGCCAACCAGATCCAACAATACATTAAAAGAATTATTTACCACCACCAAGTGAGATTTATACCTGGGATGCAGGGATAGTTCAATACATGCAAAACAATTAATGTGATTCATCACATCAATAAAAGAAAGAACAAGAACCACATGATCCTCTTAATAGATGCAGAGAAAGCATTTGACAAACTACATCATCCTTTCCTGATTTAAAAAAAAAAGCCCTCAAGAAAGCAGGGATAGAAGGATCATACCTCAAGATCATAAAAGCCATATATGAACTACCCAATGCTAATATCATCCTCAATGCGGAAAAACTGAGAGCTTTCTGCCTAACGTCAGGAACGAGACAGTATGTCTACTCTTGCCACTGTTATTCAACATAGTATTGGAAGTCTTAACCTCAGCAATCAGACAACACAAAGAAATAAAAGGCACCCAAATCAGCCAGGAGGAAGTCAAACTTTCACTCTTTGCAGATGACATGATACTCTATATGGAAAACCCAAAAGATTCCACCAAAAAAACTGCTAGAACTGATCCATGAATTCAGGAAAGTTGAAGGATGTAAAAAATCAATGCACAGAAATCGGTTGCATTCCCATACACCAATAATGAAGCACCAGAAAGAGATATCAAGAAATTTATTCCATGTATAATTGCAACACAAACCATAAAATACCTAGGAATAAATCCGACCAAAGAGGTGAAAAATCTATGCCCTGAAAACTATAGAAAGTTTATGAAAGAAATTGAAGAAGACACAAAAAATTGGAAAAAGTTTCCATGCTCCTGGATAGGAAAAACAAACATTGTTAAATTGTCAAAGCAATCTACATATTCAATGCAATCCCTGTCAAAATAACACCAGCATTCTTCACAGAGCTAGAACAAACAATCCTAAAATTTATATGCAACCAGAAAAGACCCCAAATAGCCAAAGCAATCTTGAAAAAGAAAATCAAAGCTGGAGGCATCGCAATCCCGGACTTCAAGTTGTATTACAAAGCTGTAATCATCAAAACAGTATGGTGCTGGCATAAAAACAGACAGATCAATGGAACAGAATACAGAACCAGAAATGGACCCACAAATGAATGGCCAACTAATCTTTGATAAAGCAGGAAAGAATATCCAATGGAATACAGTCTTTTCAGCATGTGGTGCTGGGAAAACTGGACAGCGATATGCAGAAAAATGAACCTGGACCACTTTCTTACACCATACACAAAAATAAACTCAAAACGGATGAAAAACCTAAATGTAAGACAGGAATTCATCCAAATCCTCGAAGAGAAATCAGGCAAAAACCTCTTTGACCTTGGCCGCAGCAACTTCTTACTCAACATGTCTCTGGAAGCAAGGGAAACAAAAGCAAAAATAGTTGCTTGGGACCTCATCAAAATAAGAAGCTTCTGCACAGTGAAGGAAACAATCAGCAAAACTAAAAGGCAACCAATGGAATGGGAAAAGATATTTGCAAATGATATACCAGATATAGGGTTAGTATCCAAAATCTATAAAGAACTTATCAAACTCAACACCCAAAAAACAAATAATCCAGTGAAGAAATGGGCAAAAGACATGAACAGACAGTTCTTCAAAGAAGACATCCAGATGGCCAAACGACACATGAAAAAATGCTCCACATCACTCATCATCAGGGAAATACAAATCAAAACCACAATGAGATAACATCTCACACCTGTCAGAATGGCTAATATCACCAACTCAGGCAACAACAGATGCTGGCGAGGATGTGGAGAAAGAGGACCTCTTTTGCACTGCTGGTGGGAATACAAACTGGTGCAGTCACTCTGGGAAACAGTATGGAGATTCCTCAAAAAATTAAAATTAGAACTACCCCACGACTCAGCAATTGCACTACTAGGTATTTATCCAAGGAATACATGTATCCTGTTTCAAAGGGACACATGCACCCCAATGTTTATAGAAGCACTATCAATAATAGCCAAAATATGGAAAGAGCCCAAACATCCACTGATGGATGAATGGATAAAGAAGATGTGGTATATATATATATATATATATATATATATATATATATACACATACATACAACGGAGTATTACTCAGCAATCAAAAAGAATGAAATCTTGCCATTTGCAACTATGTGGATGGAACTGGAGGGCATTTTGATAAGCGAAATTAGCCAGAGAAAGACAAATATCATATGACTTCACTCATATGAGAACTTTAAGATACAAAACAGATGAACATAAGGGATGGGAAACAAAAATAATATAATAACAGGGAGGGGGACAAAACATAAGAGACTCTTAAATATGGAGAACAAACAGAGGTTTACTGGAAGGGTTGTGGGAGGGCAGATAGACTAAATGGGTAAGGGGCATTAAGGAATTTACTCCTGAAATCATTGTTGCCCTATATGATAACTACCTTGAATGTCAATTTAAAAATAAATAAATATAAATAAATAGATAGATAAATAAATAAATAAATAAATAAATAAATAATTTTTAAAAAGGTAAAAAAGAAAAACAAAAAAAAAAGATATCGGTCCAGGTTGCTTCATCTAAAGGCTTGTCTGAGGCTAGAAAATCTACCTCCAGAATGCTTACTCATGTCTACTGGATGGAGACCTCGGCTCCTCACCTATGGACCTCACCTATTATTGCAAGTCCTCACAACACACCAGCTGGCTTTCCCAGATTGAGTGGTCCAAAAGAGCAAGGCAGAAGCCACATATCCTTTATAACTCAGTCTCAAAAGACATACTCAATCATTTCTACAGTATCCTGTTGGTTACCCAAGCCAGCCTTTTCCAGTGTGGGAGGAGAACACATAAGGACATGAATGGCAGGGGGCTAAAAATCACTGAGAACACCCAGCTCCTCCAGTGTCCTAGATAGTCCTGGTATTCCTAGATACCCTAGATGTAGGCAGAAAAATATCTCTGCCAAAGGCCTGTTCTATCTCCTTCCTCCCACAGCTTCTATGATCCTCTGTGTGTTCTTTGCTCCTCACTCTCAGCTCCTTCAACTGTACTCCCATAGTCTGCTGCTTCTTGTTTAGTTCCTTTATGCTCCATTGTTAAATTGTTCCAGAGATTTCATTGCTGAGGGCAAAAGAGAAGGGGGGGGGATAATTCTTCACTGAGGTCAGTCTTAGATTCTCACTATAAAGTTTATTTATTTATTCTGAGGGGGAGGGAGAAAGTGAGTCAGGGAGCAGCAGAGAGAGAGGGAGAGAGAATCCCAAGCAGACTCTGCACCGTCAGCATGGAGCCCAATGTGGGGCTCGAACTCATGAACCATGAGATCATGACCTGAGCTGAAGTCGGACACTTACAACCAACTGAGCCACCCAGGCACCCCTAAATTCTCAGTATAAAGTCATTAGCTTCTTCATAGTATTAAGATTAACACCTTTAGGTATAGTTCTTTCCCTTTATTATGCTAAAGATATCTGGCTCTTTCTTGAGTCAAAAACCCTGTTTTCTTGTACTCCGTATGAAAGTATGAGTCAGGTTCCAGGTAGGACAGGGGAGAGAGTGTAGGATGAGGAAAAGGATAGAAAACAAAAACCATATTACCATGCAATAATTGCAATCCATAAATTATTTTTAAATTATTCCTTTGGCATACATCTCGTCTTATAAAGTATAAGTTTCCCAAATGCAGACAGTATCTACCTGTTCACTACTTTAATCCCAGTACCTGCCTCAGTGTGTGGCACATACAAGATACTCTAATAATCACTTAGTATAAAATAGGCAGCCACCTCAATATATTATCTAAGAGACTAAAATTTGTCTTCTCATGATAATCTAAGTAAAGATTCATAAATCTCTCTTAAAATAGAATTGCATGATCTGAGACAAAATATATTAAATAATGGTAATATACTGACCTCTTAATTAACCAGTGTATCTATGCATTTCTTGGTACGTATTTATAGTGCATGATAACTCAAGAGTAAATCCAAACCTTGTCATCCACAAAATCATTTATTGAGTGCCTATTCTATAAATGAAATCCTTCCATGGTTGGTCAATAAATAAATTTATACCTGTTGGCAGAATTTATTACCAGATCACTGATGAATTTAAATATTTCTTATGTTAGGTATACCACAATGGAATGATTTGCCAAAGATGCTGCTTTGATTGATTTAAACCTACAGCTCAATACAGAGACATCATCTGTGATGGAGTCAAGGCCCCCAGTGTGCCGGGCATTTGGAACCCTGGAATCTACAGTGTCACATTCCAGTGTTATACAGTATCAGCCAGTGTTCAAGAATAGAGACCTCCATGCTGCTATTCTCAGGACACCTTTTGTGATGCTCCATCCAACCAGAAAGAGAGGAGATACACCACCAGAAATAGAACAGTTTGAGAGAGGGAGGGGATAGATCAGACTGGGCCCTAACCACAAATACCTGACACTCACCAGATAATTCAAAAAGAAGGTTTTATTTTATTTCTTTAAGTTTATTTACTTATTTTGAGATAGAGAGAGAGAAAGAGCGAGAACAAGTGGGGGAGGGGCAGAGAGAGAGGGAGAGAGAATCCCAAGCAGGCTCGGAGCCTCAATGTGGGAATCAAACCCATGAACCATGAGATCCTGACTTGAGTCAAAATCAAGAGTCTGATGCTTAACTGACTGAGCCACCCAGGCAAGCAAGGAGGATTTACTTTAAAAGCAATGAGCTTTGAAGATATGGTGGGATGCAGACAAGCCTTACGAGAAAGCACAAGTCCCTAGGACTTGGACTAGCAGAGTGGCCTGCCAGCCTTAGAAGAGGGACAGCTTTCTGACACCCCACTGGAGAAACCTGATGACAGCCCCCTGGAAGGACCTACAACCTTTCACAACCAGTCTCATCCTTCCTGCTTCTACCAATCTCCTACCAGGAGACAGAGGGGAAGGTACCCCAAATACCCAAGACAGGATTTTATTCCTTTATGAATCCTTAATGTGGAACAGTACCTGCCAGAGATGAGTCCTCACGAAATGTTTTGTGTGACATGAGCCCATCGTCCCCTGGCCCCACCCCTCATGCTATGATGTCTGGCAGGTCACTTCAGCTCCTGGATGCTCAACCTCCCACCCCTAACATGAGAAGCATAATTATATGAGGGATTCTTTCCAGAAAAATAAAAAAAGGAGATAGTATGCTATGAACTATGCATCTCTACACAAATACAAGTCACAGGAGAGCTCTGAAGGAATGCTGTCTCCAAGTCAATAATACTAAAATGTTATCACCTTAGGATCATTTTAACAGTGAAGAGACAGTGCTGACCTCCTCCTCTAAATTATTCTATTCAATAAAATAGGTCATCTAAGGCAGATACTATATTTATTTCTACATTACTCAGCAATTCTAATTTTATCTTTAAATTTATTTTTTAATGTTTATTTTTGAGAAAGAGACAGAATCTGAGCGGCGGAGGGGTAGAGACAAAGAGGGAGACACAGAATCCGAGGGAGACTCCAGGCTCTGAGGGGTTAGCACAGAGCCCAACATGGGGCTCAACCTCAGGAATGGTGAGATCATAACCTGAGCCGAAGTTAGATGTTTAACCGACCGAATCACCCAGGCGCCCCTAATTTTTTTCTTTAAAAGAAAAATATCAGTCTTACAAAAGGAAAATACAAATTTTTTTAATTATTAGTTTGGGAGCACCTGGGGGGTTCAGTCGGTTAAGCATCCAACTCTTGATTTCAGTTCAGGTCATGATCTCACAGTTTGTGGGATTGAGTCCTGTGTGGGGCTCTGCACTGATAGTGCAAAACCTACTTGGGATTCTTTCTCTCTGCCCCTCACGCATGTATGCTTCCTTTCTCAAAATAAATAAATAAACTTTAAAAATAATTATTATTTTAGACTTTACCAAGTCTGTATAAAGAGAGAAGTGGCTTTTCCAGTACAGTAGCCACTAGTCACATGTGGCTATTTAAAGTTAAATTTTAATGAGCTAAAATGAAATATAATTAAAAATGCAGTTCCTCAGCCACACTCATCACGTTTCAAGTGCTCAACAGCGACAGGGCATCTTCACAAAAAGCTCTACTTGACACTGCTAAGCATAGATGGTTGACCTTTTGAGGTTCTTCCATAATTCTGAAACTCACATGACTGAAATTAAACATGACCATGCTTTGATTACGTCATTCTGACTGTGTTTGAGGTATGATCACAACATTAGACTCAAACTATTAATAATGGCTATCAACATGAAATATTCGGTTTTTTAGAAAGGAGGCTAGCATTGCTATAGAAGCTGCCATTTGGTGATATTTAACAAGAATGATGTAAAGTTTAACTACATGGAATTACAAAAAGCTACTCTGAGTTTGTGGTTTCTCTCTGCTCATACAGCAGAGGTTCTGTAATGAAAATAATGACATTTTTCCAAGTGAAATCACTTATCTGTATCTGTGTTACAATAAACAATACAAGCAAACACAGTTCCAGGCATTCAGAGCACAAATATGTTGGAATTTAATTTGCTGCATCATTCAGCCTTTGTTATAGCACAAGGTATGACCAAGATACTTACAGCAGCATGTGAAATACGATGTTCTTTGTTGACTAAATTTTGGCTACAGCCAAGAAAAACTGATAAATATCCTACAATCTAAACAGGTCCTCAGGGCAGAGCCCTGAGGGGCTAGGACAGCCCATAATGGCCAGGCAAAGAGAGAAACCAGCAGAAGGAATGGCCTGCACTTCCGACAATCAGCTGGGCCCGGATGCACAACTTCCCATGTTCAATCTTCCCAATGTTCACTCTTAGCTGCCTGCCCAGGGACAACACCCTCAGGAGTCTAGTGCTAGGGCAGGAGTCAGGCCAGGGATTGCAAAATGTCAGCCAGCAAGTAGATTGAAAGCATCAGAAAAGTGCAGGGCAGAGATCTCTGTGGAGGGCAGGGAGGGCAAAGAGCCCACCCAATCATCCGGAGGAGAACCTGTCTGCCAAGATAGAGAGTCCCAGAACACAGTCCCAGAAGGAAGACAGATACAAAGCACCAATAAACCCAGCAGGAATACCCGGGACAACTAACAATTACTGAGTAAATACTTCATATAAATCAACATATATGATCCTTACAACCACAAATCATTATTAAAATCAAGTTATTAAAGTAAAATCATTCATAGGTAAAGAAACTATAGAGTCATAACCAAGGTCACAAAACCAGTGGGTAGTAGAGGATCTAACCCCAGTATCGAACTCCACAGTCCATGTTCCTAACCACGGTACTTTATTGCCTCCTTTTTTTACCCCTTACCTGCTCATCACATTCCCCCACATGGATGCTGGAAGAGCCAGGTGCAGAATAGTGAGGGAGAAGAAGTGGAAGAAGATTTGAAGTAATTTGATTTAAAGAACAGCTAACAAGTCCCCCACCCTGCCCACATCACTGGTTCCTAAAGCAGGGTCAGGGCTGAAACAAAAGGGAAAAAACTTTACGCTGGAAGCAAGATTAAAATGTTGCTTTAGAACAGACTTTCTAATACCTGTTAGTGACTGAGAATCTACAAGATCTGTTTAAAATGCTATCAAATACTACAATAGGGAAAGCCTAAAAGTCAGGTGTGACACATGGTGATAGAAGAATAAAGCTATTACCTGATCGTATACAACTAAATCCAGAGCAGTCAATAAATGTTTCATTTTTATAGCTATTTTTAATAGTGTGAAACTGACAACATCGTGCTGAGAGCCTTGCCATGCAGATCAATAGATAAACTCATTGGTGAGGTCAAGATTAATTTTAGTCATAAGTTTATCAAAATATAACTCTGAAAGGACATTGATAAGTCATCTATCTATTAGCCATTCAACAGACTGTGTTAAATCTAAACCAATAAATGAGAAATCATTGGGTGCATAGCATAAAAGAAATAGAAAGCAAAATTGACTAACTGCCATAGAAATGTTCAAAGAGTAATTGAAGATTAATGATGACTGAATAACACAAAAGAATAAACTAATAGAATATTTATTTGTGTGTTTTCTAAAAAAATCCACAAGTTCAAAATTTGCAACTTCAAAAATTGTTTTTCCTCATCAATTAATTCATCCTTTCACTTCAAAACTGGCAGTAAGATAAGAGACTTTAAAAAAGTCAAAGTAGGAGCACCTCGGTGGCTCAGTCAGTTAAGCAGCTGATTCTTGATTTTGGCTCAGGTCATGATCCCAGGGTGATGAGCCTGAGCCCCAGCACAGAGCCTGCTTGGGATCCTCTCTCTCCTTCTCTCTCTCTGTCCCTCCCCTGCTCACACACAAGCTCGCTCTCTCTCTCAAAATAAATAAACTTAAAAAAAAAAAAAAAAAAAGTCAAACTAAAGAAAGTTGTGAGATAAATGGGAACACATTCTAACTTCCGGAAAACCATACCAACTTAGAAGAGACTGAAATAAGTTGGACAAAGAACCTTTCCTTTTCTTTCACCTCCAGATATATATAGATCATTCTTGAAAATTAAACAGATTTCCCAAGCAAGACTTCCATTCCAGCAGGTTATACATTTTAACTCTTTTAGCAGTTATTGAGGGGGAAAAAAAAGCCTGTGAAAAACATATGGATATTCTGGACCAAACTATTTTTACATGAAAACCTACTCATTATGGTGAGTCATGGGGGAAAAAAAAATCTTTTATCAGTGTTTTTTGGTTGAGAAAATGACTTTCATAAAATATTTCACATATAAAAGTGGTCTTGAGGGGTGCCTGGGTAGCTGAGTCAGTTGAGCATCTAACTTCAGATGTGGTGACATCTCAGAGCCTGGAGCCTGCTTTGGATTCTGTGTCTCCTTCTCTCTCTGCCCCACTCCTGTTTGCACTCTCTCTGTCTGTCTCTGAAAAATGAATAAACGTTAAAAAAATTTTTTTAATAAAAAAATTTTAAAACAGTGGTCTTGAGAAAGAAACTTTGTTAGAAAACCTAAATTATCTAAAGAGTGTTTAAAGTTGACAAATTTTAGGGGAGGTAATCTCTAAATGAGGAAAAGAAGCATAAGTACCAGAAATACTTCCAAGGAGCTGAAACCCTAAACAGTGGCTTGCTCTGGGGTTTGTGATCGTGCTCACAGAAGGCACAATGTAATAGCTACCTCATTTGCTTCCTTCCTGGCCTATTGTAATTTTCAAATGTTATACACTTTCCCAAAATTAATTTTATCACCAGCTTCCCATTTTTAACTAAGGACAAAATTTAAAAGGAGCCAATTCTAGCTTTTTGACCTTACAGCCTTAAATGCGTAAGCTATTCCTTTAGAAATTCTGATTTGTAATTGATTGATCTTGGGTGAACCTTTGATACTACTATTTTTAAATACTCTCCCTTGGATGAGAACCACTGCTCTGGCCTATTTGTATATGCAGATGGGGCGCATCATTCCTTTACTAAAAACACTTTCAATCCAAACCAAAGAGAATAGATAGATGTAATCCTCCAGTTAAATCTACAAGCAGAGTCAGCCTCATATGTTCAACATTCCTGTAATTTGCAACTATGCTGTGTCCTGACCATTCACTGTAGTTCTCCCACCACAATCCATATCTTAATTGTGAATCGAAATTTTCATAAATAAATCTTAAATAGAACTTAAAAACTGTTTTGCAAATGATAAAATATATTTGGTGCCCAAACACTAGGCACTTACTGAGCCTTTGTGAAAACTAAAATTAGGACACTCTTTTTACTTCAAATGACAGTCATTACAAATGTATCCAGTATTCACTGGAGTGATGCTTTTTGTAACAACATTTGTATTCACATGAATTCATATTTATTTCCTTTAATATTCCATTTTAATTTGCCATTGGCTAAAAATTAGTTGATGACTCTTCAGTTGCCCTTTGAGACAGGAGACCTGTCCTCACCACTTTCAGAGGAACTCTGGTTGTATAAACCAAAGTGTCTCGTCTCATTGGCCAACTAAGCCAATCATTATTTCGATTGGGTTTTCACTTGATGAGAGAATCAGGAGAAAGCTCATTCTCCAATTACAATATGACATGTAAAACTGCATGATAATGGCTAAGAGAGAAATGGAAACTAAGTAAGAAAAATCATTTTCCATTTTTTAGATATAAGGGTGGCTTTCCAATCAGTAAGTCCATTCAGCCTTTTATTCAAGTGCTGATGTTAAAATTAAATATCAGTGTTGACCCTTTTTATTCAAAAAGAATAACACTTATTGTTTGACCAGCATTCACTTTACCACTGATGCATTTTTTTATTCCCATGGTAAATGTGTAAGGCAGAGCATCCCTCTTTTAGAGACCTTCACCTTTAAGGCTCAGAAATATTTAATGACTTTTTTCAGTGTCAAACAGCAAAATTATGGCATGGCAAGTCTTTATTCTTAAATTCCCAACTCATGCTTCATCCCTAATATAAATGTCAATATAAATGAGTCAAATGCAGGATATTACTCTCAGTAATTGATCAAGCAACAAGTATTTGTTTGCCTAGTACTATATCATCAGGCCCCATAAGGATGCAAAAGAGTAATAAAGCATGACCTCATGGAATTTACAATTTGGTCAAGTCTAGCTAGATTAACTATCTAAGTTCAGTTAGTGTTAAATTTTAAAGTCTGAGTTTTTTCAAGTTAGCATTTTCAATAACACTACGTCAGATGTAACCAGACAAACAAGAATATGAGTATTACAGAACTAATGATCTTATTGCTTCAACAAATAAAAAGCATGAGAAAGAAAGAAAGAAAGAAAGAAAGAAAGAAAGAAAGAAAGGGAGAGAAGCCAATAGATTAAAGACTTAGGAAAAATGGCTACCCAATTTAACATATGGGTGTTGTTTAGATACTAATTTGAATAAACTTGCTGGAGGAATGTGAACACTGAGTTAATGACAGTGAGGGATCCTTCACTACTTTGCGGAGTTATACTGATATTCTAACTGCATGTTTAAAATGCTCTTCAACTTTTAGAAAGAAAATTAAAAGGTTAGCAACCAGTTAACAATAGCTAGTATTTACTGGACATCTTGTATGTTCCAAGGACTATCCTCATTATATTATATATATTATCTTGTTTAAAACTTATAACACTCAACATCGGGTCCCATTTTAAAGATGAAAACTGAGATTCAGATTCCTTAAGGGAAATATGCAAAATCATAGAACTAGCAAATGTCTGAGCTAATATTTGAAGCCAGTATGATTATAAAACTCATGCTGTATATACTCTACCTGTAGTTAATTGTGGAGGTTTTGTTTGTTTGTTTCTCTGGTTTTTGTTGTTTTTTTATCTACTGCAGCACTCTAAACTATGCTTTTAAAGGTAGACGAAATAAGGAAATTTCGTGACTTTTTTTCTGAAACCTGAACAATCAAGACTTTTACTGCTGCTGAGTATGTAAGAAATGTCCCACAAAGAGCAACCCAGATTTTCTTTTGATTGTCATGGTAAGGAATTTGAGGAATTTCTTAGGGGAGGCAGAAACATTGTTCCTCTCCCAAATTGGTTCTATAAATTCAGCAAGTGAGTGAACACATTCAAAAACAAGGGATATAGCAGAACCAGCATTTAAATCACTTCAGCTTCAAAATGCTTTGTGCTCTCTAAATCCTTTTGATCATTAAGCCAGCAATAAGTAGATGTCTGAGTTAGAACATTTTGAGGAATATTTTACAGAAAGTTTGTAAGGAATACTGGAATAAATTTTCTCCAGTGATTTATTTGAAGGCAGAGGAGTCACTGTCCCAAGGAGATAGCCTATTGTCATTAGTATATTGACTCCTTTACAAGGTCTTAGAAAATAATTGGATGTGGTAAAACTTGAGGGGTAGAGAGATAGGATTGCAGAGATAATTCTTACAGATACAGAACCTGTAATGTCTCTCAAATGAACATATTTGCCCTAATATCACTACTATACTGGAGAATGGTATGAATAGCACTAATGTATTTTTAAAATTTGGAAGGAAAAAAAGGATTAATGCCCGATCTCCCATCTGTCCTCTTCTAGACATTTGTTACAGAGCATGTTACACATTCAGCATATGCAATACTCTGTGTTTGCAAAATATGAGTAAGAAAAGGCTAAGTAATGAAAGAGCTAGCAGAAGTGCCCTATAGTCACATGGTGGTCCCAGGTGCTGGCTCTTAGGTCTCTAGCAAAAGGGAATCTGCAGATAAAAGAAAGCATTTCTCTTTGAAATTTCTCCAGCCATTTAAATTTTAGATCTGTTACCAAAGATTCACAGAAATTTAGAATGGGAGATGATTTTAGAAATCATATAGTTGAACTCTTATGTTCCATATAGAGAAAGAAAACCCAGAGATGGTCAAATAATTTGCCTAAGGTAACACAATAAAGTTGGTAAAGAAAAGAACTGGGACTAGAAATAACATTTCTTTAGCAATTTGGGAGCAAGTGACTGCCTGGATATGTTGAGAAATTATACTTAAATCTCCAGAGTCACAGTGTACGTTTTAGCTAAATCTTGCTTTATGAAATAAACTATGTTCTATGGGATAAAAGAATTAAAAAATTTCTCTATGTCATGACAACAACCCACTTTTGGAAAATATTTTTCTTCATTTTGAAGTGAAAACATTAGTGACACTTATAGAAAATATTTAGGGGGTGCCTGGGTGGCTCAGTCGGTTAAGCGTCCGGCTTTAGCTCAGGTCATGATCTCCGGGTTTGTGAGTTCAAACCCCACGTCCAGCTCTGTGCTGACAGCTCAGAACCTGGAGCTTGCTTCAGGTTCTGTGTCTTCTCCTCTCTCTGCCCCTCCCCTGCTCATGCTCTGTTTCTATCTCTCAAGAATAATAAATAAACTAAAAAAAAATTAAAAAAAAAAAAAAGAAAATATTTAGAAACAACTATAAAGAAGTGATAGTTTCCTTAAAAAGTGACACACGTTAAACCATAGCCATTTTATAAAGAATGGCAAGCATTGGACAGTGTATGCGTTTTAAAGTATTGTTTCACCAGGAAAAATCTTTAAGGAAATCCTATAATTTAACATTTCTGAATAATGCTGGATTGTTCCTCCGAATGTCTCTATGGTGTTTTGAATATTTTAATCTCTAGCTGGATTCAGAATGCCGAGGGTACATTAAATTTCATATGATCTAATATAAAAATTCATAAATCATATCATGAGACAGTCAACACCAAAAGAGGGGTTGAGTATAATGTTGTAAGTAAAGTTACACCAAGAAGCAAATGTCAATTAAGGTATATTTTTCCCATCTCCAACTTTAGTCTTTGAACTTAATAGAGAAAATTTTTATTAAAAAGATATAATTTATCAAGGCATATAAAAATATCAAGCTATGTGTGTGTGTGTGTGTATATACATGTATACATATGTGTGTGTGTGTATATATATATACATATATACATATATATATTTGTATTAAAGACATTGAATAGATCAAGTAATATTTCACATTACTAAGGCATTCATATCAGTAGGAGATGCATGTGGCAGATAGCAAAACAGCAGCAAACCTGAAGGGGTTGAATATTCTGAAATCAAGAGGAATGAAAGTATAATAGATATGAATAAGGTCACTTCAAAAGCATAAAGGAATAGTCGGGAGGGCCTCCTTCTGGCCAAATTTAAGACAATTTAAGATAAAAAAAATAATAGTGCTGATCGATTTTATGCACTGAAAAAAAATTTCATGATATATAATATTAAAGAGGAGAAGAAGAGAGAGAGGAATAGAGAAAAAGAGAAACAAAGCTAGTTTCACAAACTATTAACAATTGATAAATCTAAGTATGAGATACGCAAGAATTTATTGTACTATTAACTTTACTATAATTTTGAAAATTTTCAAAACAAAATGCTGTGGAAAATAGCAGTTCCCCCTTTTCCTTCCTCCCCAATATACATAACAGGAGGAAATAAGTAAAGAATAAGATCAGACATCTTTGGGTAGAGAATGAAAATTCAAATAAAGTGGACCCATATAAAAACTCAGAGGTGATAGGATTAAATGATTAGGTTATGGTTGTAATTGGGAAGCTTAAATCCAATCAATTTTGGGGCATTAACCTTAAAAAAAAAAAAAGAAAAGAAAAGAAAAGAAAAGAAAAGAAAAGAAAAGAAAAGAAAAGAAAACAGGGCACCTGGGTGGCTCAGTCGGTTAAGCAGCCAACTTCGGCTCAGGTCATGATCTCACATCTCGTGAGTTCAAGCCCTGCGTCGGGCTCTGTGGTGACAGCTCAGAGCCTGGAGCCTGCTTCAGATTCGTGTCTCCCTCTCTCTGTGCCTCCCCCACTCACACTGTGTGTCTCTCCATCTCAAAAATAAATAAACATTTAAAAAATTTTAAAAAAAAGAACTCATTAATAAGAATTAAACAGTGTGCTTGTTAAATATAAAAGGGAAATTTGAAAGACATTTTAATTGGTTCTGGGTTTCTAGCACTCTACAGGACAGAGAGGTCCGACAACCATAGAACTTAGTGTTAATTTGACAGTTAAACCACCATCATATATCAAGTACCAGCCATAGCAACATAAGCCATTTAAATAATCTCATTTCCTGCTCATGAACACTTTGCTGTAGATTTTGGTTGGGGAAAAGGAAAGAAAGATCCACGTTGAGTAGTCAATAATGTTCTGTTCTTTAGCAGATATGTTTCTCCTGACATTCTGATTGACACATTAGTCTGATCTAGTTTTAGTGAGTGTATGTGATTAAATATACCTAAGTGATTAGGAAAAATTGTGTTTCTGAGTATTTAGATATGTGAACACGAAAAAGAGAACCTGAGGTAGATAAGGGAGTATTTTCTTCAAGTAGTGCTTTTATTTTACTTGTGAAGTGAAGTTGAGTAATAATATCTGTAATGTTGGAGGGTGAGATACAGATCTTCTTTTAATGTTATAAACTCCTTTAGGAAAGGCAAAAGGACTTTGATATCCTTTCCTATAGAAGAAAATCTAGAATCTCAGTCAAGAGAAGAAATCTCAACAAGATGATTTTTGCAACCCTCATCTGTATCACTTCAGATTTTTATTTCCCACAGAAATGAATGGGTTGAAATTAATTCATTCAACAAATATTTGTTCAGTTTCTATTACATGAGAGACTTCACTCTGGGTATTCAGCACTGAGACCTGCTCTCATAGAGGTTTTGTCATATTTTCTGTAATTTATTTTTTTTTATTTTTTTAATGTTTTGTTTATTTTTAAGACAGAGAGAGACAGAGCATGAGTGGGAACGGTGCAGAAAGAGAGGGAGACACAGAATCCGAAGCAGGCTCCAGGCTTTGAGCTATCCGCACAGAGCCCGACGTGGGGCTCGAACCCATGAACCATGAGATCATGACCTGAGCCAAAGTCAGACGCTTAACTGACTGAGCCACCCGGGCGCCCCATATTTTCTGTAATTAAAAAAAAAAATCTTAAACATGGAAAGCAAGGTAATTTTCTTCCACAGAGGCCCTTTTCTCTGAAACCACACAAAATTTCATGTGTTACATTGGCCTAACTAGTGTAACAAATTATTTCAGTGTTCGGTGCAACACCAGAAGACAAACTATCGGAATCTTATAATGAGAAATCTAGGTACTGTCAAATCTAAGTCAGTCTTACAATTAACTAAAATTTTCAAATGGTGATTTCCTGCCTGATGTGCTATCTTTGGTATTTATCCTTTAACAAATACTGGACGTATAAATTGTTTCTGACACTGCCTGCAAGAGAGTTCCATGATCTGCTCAGATACCCAAGAAGAGTATCAGTGATGGCAGAATGGAAGTAACAGGACATCAGCATTGGAACATGAGCAATTTGTGGGAATCCACTCAGCACCAAATAAATGTTACAAATGAAATAATCAAAACACAAAAGAAATCATGAAACACCATGGGAATACCTGGCAGGAAAAGATTACAGTAAACAAACCAATTAGATCCTTAAAAGGAAATATAATGAAGAGAATAAGAGCAGTGAATTACTATATTTTCAGATACTAAAGGAATTTTACATAAAAACAACAAATAAATAGAAATGCAATATACCATAATAATTGTTCCCAGGTGGCCATTTTGGCACAAACCCAATGGGAATTATATATAATATATACATTTAGCAGAATATGCATATATATATTAGCAGAATATGCATTAGAAAGTGGCCATGTTGTACAGGGCTGATTAGAGTTCTGGAGACAGATACCTGCTTAGTAAATTACCTCCAAATTTTAGAGGCAAAGGAAAAAATCAACATTTATTCCACCTTTCCAGAAAGAATTGCCATGTAGAATAATTAAGTAGCCCTACTTGAAGAGAGAGGGCCTACTTGTCAGAAGAAAGCTAGCAAGTAACTGTGAAATAAATGATAGAATTATAAATGTAACTACTTAGCAAGCCCTAATGAGATCATTGATGCAGCCAAGACTTATCATTTGGTGTTAAAAGGATTAGGCAAATGGCTGTTGGTAACCTGGAACTTTACATAGTTCCGGCCAAAAAAATTTGGTCACAAGCTGGGAAATAAAACAATAGAAGAATCAGACTTTTGGGGTGCCTTGATGGCTCAGTGGGTTCAGCGTCCAACTCTTGGTTTCGACCTAGGTCATGATCTCACGGTTTGTGGGTTTGAGCCCTGCTACTGGATTCTGCTAACAGCACAGAGCCTGCTTGGGACTCTCTCTCCGTCTGTCTGTCTGTCTGTCTGTCTGTCTGTCTGTCTCTCTCTCTCTCTGCCCCTCCCTGGCTCCTTTCTCTGTCTCTCTCAAAATAAATAAACTCAAAAAAAGAAGAAGAAAAAGAAGAAGAAGGAGGAGGAGGAGGAGGAGAATCAGGCTTTCAAAACCCTTCATTTTAGTGCCAAATTTAGTATCACCTTTGGTGGAAGTACCAGACATTTGCAATTACCAGTGTGATACGATGGAAAATATTGAACGTTACCTATGATTTTAATTTGACAAGAGTGTTTAACTTGAATTTTATAAAGCCTTTAGATTTAACTCCTAGATTACAGAGAGAACTGGTAAGGAGCAAGATACCACCACAAAAAAAAAAAAAAAAAAAATGCATCAAACAATGTCAGACATTCTAAAGAACAAGTAGTAAGACTTCAGCAAGTCAGAATGTCATCACAAAAGGTACTGTGGAAGAATGAAAGAGACTCAAGGGATTTAACAAGGTGTGTTTAGATCAGATCTTGATTCAGACAGACTACCTGCAAAAGGACAATAGATTTAAATATGGATTATTAGGTGATATTGATGAATTATTAATTGTATTAGTTGTCATAATGTCATTTTGGCTATGGAAGACTTTCACTTTTAAAGAAACATACTGAAATATTAGGATGGAATGTCATATCTATTTAACTTAAAATACATCATCAGAGAATGTGTATGTACGTACGCATTCACTTTAATGTGGAAACTAAAAGCAGAATACGTACACCAAGGATACTGAGTCAGCATTTGGAAGACTGTTCATTCAAAAGCTCTTCAAAAGTAGCTGCTTCTGTCTTCAACTGTCTTTATCTCCAGTCACCAAAGTATTTATTAACAAACATAATGGTAGTTAGGACTTACTTTGCATTAGAGAAGTGACTGGTGTTCAGTGTACATGGGTTGTCTAGAAATATTTTATAAGCACACTGGCTGTGAATCCTATTACTATAATACTGTTGGATCTGCCTGGAGTAAACCTATGCACATTGCTTGACAGAGGACCCAAACAGAAAAGGAGATGGACTTCACTGTAAGTACAGACAGGTGGTGTGACCGAGTTGGTGTTAACCAATGCTAATCAGTGCTTGCTGAGTTTTAAAAGTCAGTCTGAGGCTTGCCTTAATTCTCACATTGTCATGTATCACTTCACACCTAAGGTGAAGGAAAAGAGACCTATACTCTTCACCTGGGGTCTAACTATTACCTAACTATTACAAGTCGTTAACCACCTACCAAAAGAACTGAATTCTGAAAGAGCAATGAATGTAGTGCTTATGTCAGTCTGAAATAGGGTCTGATAGACTGCTGTAGAGAATAACTTCAGCTACCCAAGTGGGTTAACATTGTGTGGAGTGCAAAAACAATGATTGACTGGATGGAGAATTATTCTTAAAGATCTTAAGGTATGTAAAGACAAACCTCAAGACCGTGAAACTTCTGTTTTTGTCTAATTTAAATTAAGGGAAATTTCAAAAAATGATTGATTATTCTTTTATTTAGTTTTTCATATAAAATAACAACTGGATATCTATTTTCAATCCAAAGCTAATGCTCCATTTAATCTCAACAATCTCAAGGGATAGTTAAATTACAAATCCCTTGCCTTTTTCTTTTTACTACAAAGCACATCATACTCCCTAAGAGATTCCGATTACCTTTTTAACAGCACAAATGTATTTATGCTAGTTCTTTGAAGCTAATCATAAAACCATTTAAACCTATAATTCCCACCAAAGTGAAAAAAAACAAAGGATGTTTTATACAATTTCTGGTCCCATTTAATTAATTGATCATAAATCATTGCTTGCCATTTGTATGCTAACTCTAAATAAGGCCAAGAAAAAAAAAATCTCAGGTCTTTTGTTCAAAAAAGCATTCCTGGTACTGAATCTTGTCAAAATAATTCCCAGCTTTGTGGAAGCAGAGGAGAAAGAAGTTGCTTATCATTGGATCATTCAGGAGTTGACACTCTTGCAGAGTAAGCAACATATTTTTAAAAATCAAAGGTCAAATGTCAAACCTTCCTGGTGACTTAAGATCCACTAGTCATTATTAGTTAGAGCGCTGTGGCTTTCAGTGTTTTCTATTATTAACTCTTTGTGCATGAAAGAATTTTTACTTCATATATTGTAATTTGAATTCAATTACATGGTGTTTAAACATTTTTTTTTTTTGCCCCTTTTTATGTAATAGGCCTACTCCTGGCAAGTTGTCTGAATGAACATCAAATATTTGTGGAGTATATATTTTAAACTTCACCAGGAGCCCTTACTTAAAATAATGACATCTAAAACACACACTGAAAAAAATAAAAAAAGATCTTATGTAGTAAGAAAAATCATTTACACTAAATTTGTATTTGCTTTTAGGTATTAACTTTGTGTTTGAGTATATTTCAAGTGCACCTAGAATTCTCAATCAAGTAACACATAGCTTTTAATGAAACAAGTGGAAATTTAAATTTATTAGTATTTCTTATATATGGACTTAAGAGTCAAACTTACAAGTGAACAATCGGTTGTTTCCTCTTATAACATCTGCAGAGTGAGGGTTGATTAGACCAACTGCAGAGAGGTTGATATACTTCCTCCAGGAAGGAGGTTGGCCAGGAGGTTGATATACTTCCTCCAGGCCAATACCACTACCATTCATGCTGCTTGTACCAGTGAAGGATGGTGCTTTGAGATATGACCATGTCCTTGACAGAGCTAAGAAAAAGCAAAAGTGGCTCACAGCCCATCCTATTATTCTTATTTTTTTAAGTTTCTTTTCCCCACAGAGCAGACGCTAACATTTTCAGAAATATTTAAAGAAAATTAATAAACATGAAACACTACTTCAAGAAACACAAAAAAGTAGATAAGAGTCTTCCGAGATCATCCACTTAAAGGTTGATAATAGACTTTGTTCAACTTGAATCTTTTTTTAGACTATTCTTCCTTCCTATTTTAATCTACTTCCAGAAAACTGCTTCCTTTTGGCAGCTGATGATGTTAATTGTACTGTTGACTAAATTGCCCTAAGGATGAATATCATGTGTTTAACTGGCTTATAAACCTCCAGAACCTCGTCTCCACCCAGTATTTGCCATAAGAAAACAACTCCCCTTGGAGAGAGTTTCAGTCTTTCCTGAATCCTATCCAGTTATGAATCACAAAGAATTGTGTATTATGAATAAGCTTCCAAACATACCTGTCACTTTTCTCTATTTAACAGACAATTATCTCTGATAGTTACATATTCATTGTATTCCTAAGCCTTCCTGATCAGTACAGGACTATATTTTTACCAAATAGTTTCTGGTTTTCTATAGAAAAGTCAAGTCTTAAAGGACCCAAACATTTCTTTTGTTTATTGTGTGTGTGTGTGTGTGTGTGCGTGTGTGTGCGTGTGTGCACATGCACACTGTCTTCAAAGTTGATTGAAGAAGACAGTGCTTATTGGCTTTTTTAAATAATGTTTTTAATTATAAAGTTCACATGTTTCTGGTAGAAAGCAGATAAAAATCACCTATTATTCCATGATCCAAAGATAACAGTAGTGAAATTGCCCTGTATATCTTTACAATATGTTATAATATATGTGTGTGTGTGTGTGTGTGTGTATGTATACATGTTTTACTCAATTTGCTTTTTTTTAACAAGAAAGATTATATTATGCACATATTTTCTTAGCCTATTTTTCCTCGAGCAATATATTATTGTATTTTCACATAGCAAAAAAATTTTCCTATAAATTGTTCTAATGTAATCACAGTAATAGGGTATTTTAAAGCAGCTAGACAGTGTTCATCTTATGCCTATTTTTAGAGGTGAAGCAACAGAAAAAAACCTATAACAACAAAAAATACATTGAGCTTTTTTATACATTTTTACATATCAAAGAAATTTTTGCCAAATGTCTACTATTTGCCTCTTATGTGCTAGGAAAACAAAGGTAAACAATATATTCTTAGACCAGTTGTAATATGGCAAAGTCAGTCAAATATTGTTTTCTGTGTGGTAGGTACTATGACAGAGATAGGCCTAGAAGGTATATGAGCACAGAAAACGGACATCTAAATCACAATGAAGGTCTCTGGTTAAGTGACACTAACTAAATTCTGAAGGACAAGAGGGAAGGGTATTGGGGAGTGAATAAACAACATAAGTAAATGGACTGTCTAGAAATATTCAGGTAATATTTCATAAACTTGCTCCATCAAAAAGAATCAGGATTCCTAAGCTCCATCCATGGAGATTCCAATTCACCAAATTTAGGGTCAGGCAAAGAATATTTAACAACACCTTCAAGAAACTCTTACTTTAAAGCAAAGTTTCAAAACAATTCTGGTCCCTCCAACTGGAAGCCTGGTTGTTTTAAGTAAAAAGGTAAGGAACCGGCAGCCATCAACAAGCCTTAAAAAGTGGCCAGAGATAGAATGTGTAGGGTAAGATTTGAGTTTATCCTGAGAGATAAAGGACAGAATCCAATCTTGCAGATCAGATTAGCATTTCAGAAAGATCATTCTGGAAAATGGAGTGTGGTGTGGAAGAAAAGCCGGTCTTGAGGCAGCTAATGTCGTAATCTAAGTAAGAAATTACGAAGACTTTAATCAAAAGAGTGGTTATAAGTAACGGAAAGAGAAGAACAAGAAATATTTAGGAAGTAAATGCCACAGTGTTTAGTGACTGATTGGTGACTGATTAGGGATTGTTGGGTGTGAGTGATCTAGGAAGACTCCCAGGGAAGTGAATTGGGAGACTGATAAGATATGGGCCATTCACCAAAACATAAGAAGAAAAAGGATGTTCTCATTTAGATAAACTGAGTTTTAGTAGATATTCAGGTATATAATTCAGTCTAAAACTCAAGTGAAAGTTTTGACATGAGGTATAGTTTGTGCTATAACTGTAGTGGAAGATGAAGCCATGCATCTGAGAAGAAAATAACCATAAAGCCATGGAGAAGCCAATACATAATGTTTAAGCAGAAAAAAAGAAACCTACAATGGAGACTAAAAAGATCATCAACTTTTTTTTTTTTCTTTTCTTAATAAAAGGATGGTGTCACAGAAACTAAAGAGAAAGAAGAACTCGGGAAGGAGACAATATCTTTCCATGACATGTGCTACAAGGAAATCAGGAAGATAAGGGCAAATGATGTCCACTGAACTGTGTCGTATGGAGGTCAATGGTGAATGTATCAAGAATGTCTCCTTTAGACATGTTTCTCATGGGCGAGGCCAATCAAATGATTTCTTCCTAGGAGCTGAATCTTGAGTTTGACACACAGGAAGGGAAGGCAATTGAACCTGAGTTTGTAAGTGTATGTGACCATGATGGTCCACAGTTCCATTTTTTATGATCCTTAAACGTTCTGCCCTTGGGAGACTTGGTTATTTTGCATTTTCTTCTATGCTACACCAGTATCTTTCCAATGAATTCCATTTTTTTCCTGTAAGTTATTCTGAGTTGGTTTCTTTTGCTTATAGTTAAAACCCCAAACTCATAAAGTAGTCTTGTTTTTTGTTTTCATTTTTGATGAGATAAATAAAGCATTGTTCTCTTTGTTTTCTGAGGTGAAGATAGTGGGGATGGGGGTGGAGGTGACTGATATAATGAACTCATTGAGAAGGCAAGATGGAATGGAGTCCAAGCCCCAGGTTGAAAAATGAGCCTTTAGTTGGGCACCTCTTCCATCACAAAGGGGAGGTAGAAATGTCAATTTGCTTATACATAAGAGGAAGAGGAAGATGCATTTCTCACTTCATACTTTTGGCATTTCTCAGATAAATGGCAGAGCCATCATCTGCTCAGTCTGAGATAGGTTGATGGCAGAAAGGGGATTTGAGAGGAAAAGGAAGATTTAGAATAACCACTGTCAGTTTATCAGACACATGTTGACCATAACTGAGGCCCCAACCTTAGTTAGAAAGCAACAATATGTACTTACCACAACTGTCACTATATATTTTTCTCCAGAAACTCTCAGCTGCTCAGTTCCAGTGCCAAAGAAACACAATGACTATATTAGAGTTGAAAGTAATATTGAAAGCATGATTTAAGTGGTGGACACCAGTGTCTGGGGCTGGACAGGAGAAAATGGGAAGACAGAGGAGGGTTGATTGATTAGGGGAAAATGAAGGATTCAAAGCTCATGGGGTCATGAGGTCAAAGAGCAAGCATAGTTCAAGTAAGGACAAGAAAGTTACCGGAAACAAATGGTGGAGAGAAGCAGATGCCTTGCTTACACATGAAGCCTAAATCTGGATCTCTCTACAGATGGAGGATTTGTGTCCATCCATCTTCTGTTCTACTTTTTTTCCTTAGAAGGATTCCTAATGTTTTTCTGTGACTTTCACCCACTGGGTGGATAACCACTTGGTGGGGCTCTTGCAGAGAAAATGTCAGCCTATCGGTTAAATTATGTAGTTTAGTTTGGCCTAGTACGTTAAATAGGATTCATTGGGAAGCACTTTTTTGTTTTCATTTTTATGAGCTACCTATTCTCTATTGCTTCCAATGGAAAAATATCTGATCACTGGTACTCCCATCAACTAAGATTTGGAAAGGTTCTTTGATTTAACTCAACAATTACTGTTCTCTGTATTACCAGCCTAACCATAATCCTTTCTTTCTCTTTCTTCCCTGGCAGTAGAAATCACCTTTAAGAGAGAATCAAAAAAACGGACCATAATTAAGACATTACTCTTTTAGTCTTAGTCTATTAATAATATCTTTACTATCTTACCTCATAGGTTTAAAAAAATTCTCTTGCTTAGTACCACCCTTCTTTACCACTGACTATGAAACAATAATGTGTTGCATAAATTGCCACCTAGCTTTTAGTCCATAGCAGCCATGTATTAAAATTGTAAGGCCAGTAATTACCAGTACAGAGAGTGGCGTTATCTGCTGTGACTTCCTGTTGAATTGTACTTTGAAAGTGTCTTAGCTGGTTAGCTTACTTGGATACTATGTGCCATAGACTACTTATTCTCCTTTCCCTGGCACAGTCTCTCCAAATGTGCCTTTATCTCTGCAAGGAGTGAATGTTGCTGAATTGCTGCATTTTCACCTCTATGACTGGCAGAAAAAATCAACCACGTTTTATTACTTGATGTTTATAGTTTCACCTTGGTTTATGACTGACAACACATACTTTCTAATGTAGAGGGAGAAAAGCAAGTAAGTGAAATTAGACTGATAACTTTGCAACAAAATACTTATGTACTCCTCACAACTGACATCAGCAGTTGAAATTACTACACTGAGAAAAAGCCATTTGTTAGGTATGCTGGGGAAAGACTTCCTACTGGCCAGAAGGTTGGATAAAGGATACTCTGTGGTGTCTTCCAGCTCCAAGACACTATGTTCAAAATATCAACTTAATTGCAGGGCCTGTCAACAATTGGAGCGCAAAGGTTTGCTCCAGACCTACAACCCAGCCTCATTGGACTTAAGGGAGATATGACAGAACAGAACACAGCCAGTGCGAAAAGAAATTAAGCCACATACCTGCATGATGATAGGGGCAGAGAAGAAATTGTTTATATGATATTGAGAGTGATTCTTGTATCATCTGAAAACATGTTGAAATAATATTATCTCATTATTTCTGATTTCTATTCAACTCTATGGTGACTAAAGAAGATAGCTGCTATATTCTTTAATTGAAAAAGAAGGGAATTGATTGTAGAAGTTTTAAATTTTGACCTATGTAGTTGAATTGAATTGGAATTGAAACAATTGTCAGTCTTCCTAATGTCCAAGACAGGGAATTTACCAATTCTCAAAACTTTTCATTCCACAGACCTGTCAAGGGGTCCTCCTTAATTTAATTAGCATCCCAAATTATTTTCTGGGTGCTTCATCATGGTGCTGCTTTCTTCTAGAAGACACACACATGCACGCCCAAACACATACACACAGAGTGTTTGGGATTTTTTTTTTTTGCTCCTATAGGAAATAGAAAATAGTCTCACCTTTTCTCAGTTTCATTTTCTTTCCACAAGAATGAGGAGTTGCCTATCAGAAAGAAATGAGCAAGAGCAAAATGAAAATAATTAGTGGAAAGAGAAAGCAAATTTGCAGGACAGGACCTTGAGAAAGAGGAGGAAAAGGTATGTGCAGTTGAGCTGAGCCATCATGTTCACTTTTCATTCTCTTGCAATGGCCTCAGGGATTAGCACTGGGAAGGCATTGCCCTAGTAGGGCAAGTGGGCAGGGGAGAAACATTGGACTGGATAAGAGGGTCAATGGCATAATCAGAACCTAAATAAAGAGGCATTAGTGTAGAAGAGAGTGTGTTTTGTTTTGGGGAAAAGAAGGGACAAGGACAGCATGTAAGAAAGATGTATAACTCTATTTGTATCATTCTTCAGTCCACTGACTCTAGTAACCTATAGGCATTATAATTTTAATCTCAGTCCCTTCAGAAAGAGAAGAGAGTATGAGACAATGATTTATATGCAAGAGATTATTTGAGAAATGATCTTAAGGATCAGCGATGGAGAGATTGAAGAGAATAAAACAGAAGACAGGAAAATAGTACAGGGGATGTTCTGGAGTTGGACATGACCACAGGCAACCAGGGCACGATCCACTGGGACTTGCTACAGAGCCATGTAGAATGAGCCTCAGAAGTGTGCATCCAAGGGATAGAAGAGAGTATCATTTACCCACTGGGGTCCTCCTTCATTGGTCAAGAGTTGCCCCAAACACATTAATTCTCTTGTATAACATGTGAGGCATCTCAGCTGCTGAGTAGAGAAGCTAGGACACAAGTGGAGGGTGAGGAGAATGATGTCAGTTTCCCCCTAGCTGAGGATGGTGCCTCGGTGATGGCTGGAGTGAGGCTATGAGTTGGTTGCCTATCCAACAATTAACCCTACTAGAGATTAAAAAATAAAAAGGTTCTGGGAATAAGAAGAAATGGAAAAATAGTAAGTTTATAAGGAAAACTTTATAGAGAAGGAAAACTGGCAGATATCACCAGTGATGGGACCAGATGATATCATATGCCTCCTGGTGTGATACACTGAGAAGGAAACATTGTTACTCTTATGTTGGATTCTGCCCAAGTGTGTAACCTGGATCTAATCATCAGGAAACATCAGACAAACTGAAATTAACGTGCATTTTACAAAATAAATGCTTTAAACTCTTAAAAAATATCAATATCATGAAATAGAGTGAGGAAGACAAAAATGATTTAAAAATTACATGCAGTGTGTGATCCTGTTTAATCCTAAATGAGAAAAACAAGTTACAAAAGACATGATTAGAAAAATTTATAAAGTTTTAATAAGTCTGTTGATTAAAGTATTATATCAATGTTAATTTCTTGATTTGGATTATTTTACTATAGTATGTAAGTGAATATCCTCATTCTTAAAAAAATATACACTGACATATTTGGGGGTAAAGGATAATGATGTTTGCAACTTTCAAATGGTTTAGAAAATTAGATAGATAGATGATAGATGAAAGAGAGAGAGAAATCCAATGTGGCTAAACAACAACAATGGGTAAATATAAGTGAAGTATACAATGTTCTTTGCACTATTCTTGCAACTTTTCCATATGTTTGAAACTATTATAGAAAATTCAAATGATTAAGCTCTAAATCAAATGGAATATACCGAGAGTTCAAAAGACCCGAGTTCTAGTCCAAGTCATTGATGCTTGTTAAGCTTGAGTTTTCTCATCTAGAAGCTTGTCGAATTGTTGTAAGGACTAAATAAGGTAACATGCAAAAGAGGCTTAAAAGTTTAAAATAACACAATTGTGTAGCCTTGTTAGAAATGGAAGCCTGACATTTGAAAGATGGCTTAATAGTTAGGGTGTCTGATCATGCATCATCTAAGTGGTGACAGACATATCCAGAGAAATGGAAGAATGTGTGGGATCAAATGAAAGAAGAAAGCATTTCAGGTCATTTTCAGCTACTACCTCCCTTTCCCAAATTGGTTCCCTTCAACAGACATTTATTATCTAGGTACTAACTACCATGCATATTGCAAGAATGGCAAAGTTAAATGTCTTCTATCTTCAAGGAACTCAGAGTCTATTCACAGGAGGATAAAGCTACAGAAATAAAAATCTATAATATGATGTGTTAAGAAATGTCTACAAAAACTCAAATAAGAAAAGCAATAAATCTGAGGTTTGGGGGCAGGTATAAGAGAGCTTCAGGCAGGAAGTAATTAATAGTTGAAGTGAGCCTTGATGAATGAGGAGATTGCTTAGAGATAAGAAAAAAACCATTTCAGGCAAAGAGAAGGCCGAGGAAGTCACAAAAATACTCTACATGTTAGTCTCTTGGCATTCTTTGCCTCCTGTGTAACACCTCCCCACATAACTTCCTAACACACATGATGCCCTGATAATTCCCTCTGTTTTTATTTCTTTTCTATCAGTATCTTTGAAGTTGAAAGTATATTAAAATACTGAGTGGCCTACCACAGTCGTGAAGAATGAATGAAAGCTCCCAACAAAAGTTTGTTTGGGGGCTAATTCCCTTAAATCTGGTCCTGGATGCCAAGGTTTTGGAATTGTGGAGGAAGAGGAGGAGGGGAAGGGGAGGGGGAGGGCCGGGGAGGGGGAGGAGAAGAAGAAAACATATGCATACCATGAAGTTTTCTTCTTTGCGTTGGGGTCTGGGTTATTTTACAGAGCATTTTGATCAATGGTGCAAATTATTTGAATTACCAATTCTGACCAAAGCTCTCAGAAATGATGTCAATGAATACACATGCTGTAGAAAGGAAAAGAAGCAAGATTTTTCATAAAGCCACAACAAACTATTTTGGGATACCCAGAAGATGTCTGGGTTACTACGGAAAACGGTCAGCTATGTCCTGATTTAGGACTTAAGTGAAAGACACCTCTGTGGTTAATAATTTCACTTGTGACAAGGGAGCAGCAGCCCCTGGCGGGTATAGAGCACAGCGCTACACAGAGGTGCAAGTAGAGTTTCGGTTTCGATTTTGGTCTCCCTTTCTTTGAAATGATTGTAGCTTCTGCTTTTGAACAAACAGTAGCAGTTTCTGATCCCTGTTTTACTATACTGAAGACCAAAGCGAGAACTTGTTTTTGAGACAGGAAACGCTGGTGAAACTCCTAGCTCTATCAGCACTTTCTAAGCAAATTTAGGCACATTTCTTCCATTCTGGAGCTTTTAAGGTCTTTCTCTCCACAAGACATTCAGTGGAAGCTGGGAGCTAGAATAATTCTGACCCTGGGCATCAGTAGCCTAATCTTCTCATTTCATACCTGGAAAACTGAAATCGTAGCACTACTGACTTTTTTTTTAAGTAGTACAAAGACATACTAGGCAAAGTGTTCTAGTCATCTTGGAAGAAAATTATGTACTCTAAAATAGCAACTTGGAAGGCATTGTAAGAACCCTGCTCCAACTTTGTGATATATGGATCAAGTGTCATTTGCAGGACACAGTGGTTTAAGATGGGTATTCTGGGCCTCTCATTTTGAAAAGTCACCAAAATGCAACCTGTTAGAACGGTTTTAGCTCTGTAGCCTTTAACTGCCAATATATGCTAAAATAAGTCTTTTTTTTTTTTATTCACACAAATTCTTCCCTCTCTTCTATTCTGTCCACCAACTCAATATATATAATAAGATCTCCTACTCAGTTTAGGCCATCTCTGGCTCTTCTGGAATATTCTATCCTTCTCAGGGCTGCCCTACACTTGCATTTTAAAGGTAATTTACCTATAATGAAAATGATAGCAGTTTAAATATTCTCTACCTCTAATGAAAATGGTAGCAACTGACAGGTAGGGGACATTTCTCAAACTCTGGGATTCTCAGATTCCATCCTCAGGATGGATTCTGAAATCCTCAGTGTGTTTCAGAAATTCTCTAGAGGTAGCTTTGTTAACATACAGCCACTTGTAGCCCATGTTGCTTTTTTCCTCCCTTGGGATGCATGGCGTTAATTAACAATATTTACCTTACAGAGTCCCACAGTGCCACAGCCTTATATGCCTTTCCCAGGTAAACCAGATGGAGCGAACTACTACTTCTGTTTCCAAACCCCTAGCCGAGCCTCTCTCCCACACAACAAACTCTCTCTTTCAGTTAATACTTAAAAGCTACTCATCTGAGCTTTATTCTTTTGGCTTCATGGTTTAATTGCCGCTAAAATTAAAATGCTTTTTGCACTATTATTAATTATTTACACCTACTGCAGTGGAAGAATCTGAACAATTTTGATAGATGACTGCTTAAGACTTTGAGTGAATTAACTGTTATTGATCACTTTGGGAATGAATTAAGGGTCACTGTTCACTTGCTATGTTCTGAGCCCTTGACTGGACACTTTTTTAAAGGCACTTTTGGTATATTACTTTTTTAAAGTCTCACAATAATTCTGCCATGTTGGCATTCTTATTCCTAGTTTTCAGAAGGGAAAACAGGTTCAGAAAGTAGGAACGGTTTACTATAAGTGGTAGCCAGCATCTAAATTCATGCCTACGGGTCAGATACCTAAGCTGACAGACACTACGGTTTGGCACATGCACGTTCTTATTCTGGACGGTGGTAGGAAGAGCATGGATAGATAAGAACCAGAGATCTGAGGGGAGACTGGTATGGGGTGCGGCAGAAGGAAACAAGAAAAACAGATAATGGTGAGGCACGTGGGTGGCTCAGTCAGTTAAGTGTCTGACTTTGGCTCAGGTCATGATCTCATGGCCCGTGGGTTCAAGTCCCACATCAGGTTCTGTGACGACAGCTCAGAACCTGGATCCTGCTTCAGATTCTGTGTCTTCCTCTCTCTCTGCCCCTCCCCTGTTAGTGCTGTCTCTGTTTCTCAAAAATAAATAAACTTAGAAAAACAGATAAGGGAGCAAGAGAAGTGAAACATAAAGTGAAGAAGATCTACTCACCTTAGAATGTTTATTGAGTGATTACTTTAAATCTTGGCACAGGAAGGAAGAGACAAATGCCTCAAAGAGCTCAGGCAATAGCAGAAATGGCAAGCTTGGGGACCTGCGGGCCAAGGACAGGCTGCAAATGAGTGGTTCATTCAATGCTGGTCTACTCAAGAGTTTTTAAATTTTTTAATTAGCTGTCCATATTTTTCTGTTTTTTTTCTTTTTTTTTTTTTCATATGAAATTTATTGTCAAATTGGTTTCCATACAACACCCAGTACTCATCCCAACAGGTGCCCTCCTCAATGCCCATCACCCACCTTCCCCTCCCTCCTACCCTCCATCAACCCTCAGTTTGTTCTCAGTTTTTAAGAGTCTCTTATGCTTTGGCTCTCTCCCACTCTAACCTCTTTTTTTTTTTCTTCCCCTCCCCCATGGGTTTCTGTTAAGTTTCTCAGGATCCACCTAAGAGTGAAAACATATGGTATCTGTCTTTCTCCGTATGGCTTATTTCACTTAGCATAACACTCTCCATTTCCATCCACGTTGCTACAAAGGGCCATATTTCATTCTTTCTCATTGCCACGTAGTACTCCATTGTGTATATAAACCACAATTTCTTTATCCATTCATCAGTTGATGGGCATTTAGGCTCTTTGCATCATTTGGCTATTGTTGAGAGTGCTGCTATAAACATTGGGGTACAGGTGCCCCTATGCATCAACACTCCTGTATCCCTTGGGTAAATTCCTAGCAGTGCTATTGCTGGGTAATTGGGTAAATATGTATTTAATTTTTTGAGGAACCTCCATGCTGTTTTCCAGAGTGGCTACACCAATTTGCATTCCCACCAACAGTGCAAGAGGGTTCCCGTTTCTCCACATCCTTGCCAGCATCTATAGACTCCTGATTTGTTCATTTTAGCCTCTCTGAGTGGCCTGAGGTGGTAAGCATTTTTGTTTTTGTTTTCAAATAATTGGTACATGCACATGAAACAAACTTCAAAAAGTAATGAAGGATGTACAGTGAGAAGGAATTAATTTTTCCAACTTGGCTCCCAACCGCCCCCTGTCCATTACAGAGACAAGCCTGTTTTCAGTTTGTTTTATATCCTCCCACAGTTAATCTTTAAATATGTATAGTGTGTACGTATATATAATGTAAGCATATTTAGTATTTATTATATATATTCTTCAAGTTAAAGCATATACATGTTATTTTAAAAAACAAAAATGCAAATGGTAGCATTCAACATAAACTGTTTATTTTACATATTGCCTTTTTTTTTTAACAATATGTATCACGTCAGTATATATGGGCTGCCTTATGCACCCTAATGGCTACATAGCATTCCATGGCATTTAGGTACCATAAGTCATTTAACCAGATTCCTTTTGATGGGCATTTAAGACATTTCCAATATTTTACTATTAGAAAAGTGTTGCAGTGAGTGTCCTTATGCACATGTCATTTTGCATGTATGCAAGTATGTTCGTAGGGCAAATTTCTAAAAGCAGAATTGCTAAGTCAAAGATATGTACATTTATATATACTCAATTTTGACAGTCACTGCCAAAATGCTCCACATGGAGGTATTCTCAGCTCATGTTCCCGCCAGCAATATATGAGAGCATCTATTTCCCTATACTACACTATTTGACTTTAGCCAATCTGTAGATGGAGTATTAAGTCTCTATGGTTTGTATTTGGATAGCCAACATTTTTATTTTTTTTAATAATTCTTTAAAGTTTATTTTTCTTTGAGAAAGGGATAGAGAGCAAGCAGAGGAGGGACAGAGAGAGGGAGACAGAATCCCAACCAGGCTCTGCACTACCAACACAGAGCCCGATATGGGGCTTGAACTCATGAACTGCAAAATCATGACCTGAGCTGAAGTCAAGAGTAGGACACTTAACTGACTGAGCCACCCAGGCGCTCTTGGATAGCCAACATTTTTAAATGCAGGGTATTTCATGAAAGAAAAAAAGATAGGGTTCCAATTCCTCTTTTTAAAAGTCTGAAATCTAGTAATTCTACACTCACATTCCCAGATGGTTAACAGCTGACTAATGACTAGTGTCCAGAGATAAGGCATGTGTACTCAATATTGTGCCCTGCCCCCACACAAACATGCAACTCCATATTCTTCCCTAACCCCAAAGCCAGAAGCCACTTACCATTTATCATTTTTCAGTACAGCCTCATTTACTAATTTCTATTACTTTTCTGGCTTTAGATACTTGACTTTTCAACTGGTCTAGAGAAAAATTAATAATAAAAGAGAAAACGAATAAAGCAAAAAAATAAATACAGTAGATAAAAGAGACTGAATGGTAGGTGAATATAGAAGAAAGGTATGTTAACCCAGTTCATGAACAACAAATTTCAGGCTCTTATGAATGATCAATCAGTCATCCCTCTAGAATTTTATTATCAGATTATTCACGCAAATTTAATCCAGCATTGAATTAATTTTGTGCCTCTGGGACAAACATCTCAGAGTAACTGAAAATTGGGGGGACAGCTCTGGATGTGAATCTAATCTTATAACAAACTTCTCTGGCTTTCTAGAAGGCAACTATCTTCTAAATACCCAGGTGCAGGAAGCATCACATTGCTTTATTTTCCTAAATCAGATTAAATTTGGAGTCACACCCATCCTCACACAGGAAAAAAAATCAGCAGGTGTTAGTTGTCATGGGGAGACAACTGAGGAAGTCCTCCCTGAGATGGGTTGATGCTGCCCTGATAACTTGGAGAAGGACTCCAGTCTGCATTCTGTCATTGTCTAAAACCTGTGATGTCCCCTGAAGACCAGCAATCCACTCCCTTCATGGTAATTATGGACACAGGGAATTTTTGCCATGATTCACTTTACTTTCCCCCCCCTGACAAAACAGAGGCAGGAGGAGACGTTCTAACTGAGGCCTTTAGAAATAAATTGCTGGCTACTCCTCTCTTGTTCGGGGAAAGGAAATGCTTTATTCTTCCTTTTTTAATTCACAGTGGGGAAAAAAACCACATCTCTTTGGCTTTGATTTTCTCAATAACTCAGGCTGCTGCCAAAGGAAGAAAGTTCTCTGTAAATTCTGCAATTTAAAAGAAGATTACGTCTTTTTTAGATTGGATCCATAAAATAGATCAGGTCCTAGATTAACCAGGCCAATCTAGAGAATATTTAAATTGCTCTATATGAACCTCACTGTCAAGAATCCTTGGCTGTGCACTGGGCCCTTTTTCTGTAGAACTATTTTTGGAAATACATCTAGCCTGGATCTGAGGGTCACTATCTTGAAATTTTTGCCATGTATTAATCTCTTCAATGCTTATCTGTCATTAAATCCATTCTCTTCATGACTGTAAAATGATCTGTTTGAAATAAAAGATAGTTACATTTACTATCCTCAAGCTTTCAGTTGAAGGGAGGAATGTGGAGGGGAGGGGAGGACAGTTAAATTCAGGTTCAATTAAAACTGGAAACCAGATATGAGTCAGAAAAATCATTACTCATACGGATTTTCCTTCTTTTCACTACAGACAGACTGCCAAATACGTATGTATCCAAATAAGTCTTCCTTTCCTGAAATAAAGTTACTACAGAAAAATAAATCCCAGGGCAAAGAATAAGGATATAAATGACAGTTTACCTATTTTTATAAGATCTCAGCAATTGACTACAATCGAATACTTTGTTCAATGCCCATTTCCCCCAATATTTTGTGATATTTCTAACAAACAATCTGAAATTCTTGAGACCAATAGGAAAGAAGGTATTTTTTTCCAATAACTAAAAATTTATCCAATATTACATTTAAACTAGTTTTAGTTATAAGATTAGTTGGTTCTCAAAAGTCCATTTTATTGTTTCTGCTTTAGAGATAAGTGTACAAAGTTGGAATCCTGTTTACATCTCATGTAGGAGAACAGTTAAGGCTATAAAAACTCGACCCTGTACCTTGCCCCCTCAAGTGTAAGCCTGCATCCAGAATTCCAGCTTTGAGAATGTTAAGTTGGATTTGCAGTGATTGGGTCTCCAACAAGGCATTTAATATTTTGATGAGAGACTTTTGCACTAATTTAATGCAAAATGGTTATAGATAAATAATTTTTACAGAAGGAGGTTTTCCAGAAATAAAGTTGTTTTTAAATCAGAATGATGTCATAGTAAAGCCGTATATCAAGAACAATTACTTAACATGTGGTCTGTGAAAATTAAACCCATTATAGATTTTATGCGATGAGTCACCACAGTTATAGTCACTGAATAGTGTCAACAGTGCAAATTTTGAATAGAATTTCCAGTTCATAGAAATTTTGGCACCTTTTATACATAAAACATTTCAGATTTCTCCACGTCCCACATGTTTTGTTTTGTTTTGGTTTGCATGGTTTCAACTCAGAGCTTCTCCAGAACTCTCTTAGGGAGAACAGCTTCCCTCCACCATCCCAGGTTGCTATTCTCTCTTTTTTCTTTATCCATCTGACATCATTTGCTTTCTACCTTCCACACATTCCTCATATCTTACCTATTTAAGAGTGATGTTATGATTTCATTACCAAAACAAATAAAACCAAAAAAATAAATAAAACTTTCCTGTCATTTCAGTGGGAGCTTGACAGGGAAGCATGGTCTTTCTTTTAGAACACTTTCAGTTGCCTCTTTATCACCTATTTACAAAAATAATAATAATTTCCTCAGACTAGTATTCCTGCCCTAGAAGATCTCTCCAAACTTCCTGTGTTACTTCCAAATAATTGTTCAATAAAACTGCTACCATGAGTTCAGTTGTGTCCCCTGAAAAGATATGTCAAAGTCTTAACCTACCTCAAAATGTGACCTTATTTGGAAACATGGTTTTTACAGAGGCAATCAACTTAAAATGAAGTCCTTATGATGGGCCTTAATCCAGTATGACTGGTGTCCTTTAAAAGGGTGAACTTTAGACAGAGACAGACATGAACAGAAGGAAGATGATGTGAAGACCCAGGGAGAACTCCATGTAATGATGGAAGACTGGCGTGACGCATCTGTAAGCAAAAGAACGCTGAAGATTTCTGGCAAACCACCAGAAGCGAGGAAGAGGCAAGGAAGAATTCCAATAGAGGTTTCGCAGGGAGTATGGCCCTGCCAACAACTTGATTTCAGATTTCTAGCTTCCAAAATTGTGAGATAATAAATGTCTATTGTTTTAAGCCTCTAGTTTTTAGTAGTTTGTTACGACAGCCCTGGGAAACTACTATAATGGTCAAGCAAATTTCAAGCTTCTCTTAATATTATTTATTTTGCTTCTATTTTTTTCTTCTTTAAAAAATGATATCCTTTTATAGAAACCCAACTATATCTTACTTCCTCTGTTGCCACTGTCCCTTGGAAAAACAATCATTCCTTGGAATTGGAACTCTTATTGCATTTCCTGTGTTCTTAATACTGACAATTCATTATATCCCGTAGGTATTTAGCTTGAATGCATATGTTCTTTTCCTTATACTAGACCTTGAACACTGGCTGTGTTTTATCTTTTGATATTTCTTAGGTTAGCATTGATTTATGTAAAAGTACTGAATGAATATTTTTAGTGACATGATGTTGTCTCACAATTATATTTTAAATAATTCAGTGAAACATGGTAAACACAAATGACCATATCATTCAAATAATGTTTTTAAGTTTTTTCATGTTTATTTATTTATTTTCAGAGAGAAGGGGTCGGGGGTGGGCATGCATAGGGGAGGGGCAGGGAGAGGAAGAATCCCAAGCAGGATCAGAGACTGACGTGGGGCTTGATACCAGGAACTGTGAGATCATGATCTGAACCAAAGTCAAGAATCGGACACAACCAACTGAGCCAGCCAGGTGCCCCAAGAATTATTTTAATGTACTCTAATTCCATAAATAATACACCCAACAGTACAAACTTTTTCTTCCAATTATTTTTATATGTGTGTGTAAAGATCAAACTTAGACTCATAGTATATGTATATATACTATGTGTATATATATATATATATATATATATTCAGTTCTATATTCCACTTTAATCATTTACTATTCATTTAATAATGATCATAAAATCTTTTTCTTCCATTTTTATATGCTTATGTGGTATTTAAAGAATAAACTTAGAATCATAATATGCATTCCATTTTTTAATTCAACTTCATTTATTTAGCAATGTACTCTGAGAAATTCCCATAAATTTAAAAAATATTTAAAAGCATTATTTTTATTATCTGTTGTGGTGGTTAATTTTATGTGTCAACTTGACCAGACTAAGGTTATGCCCAGATAGCTGGTAAAATATTACTTCTGAGTGTGTCTGTAAGAGAGTTCCTGGAAGGGATTAACATTTGATTCAATAGAATGAGTAAAGAAGATCAGCTCTCATCAATGTAGATGGGCATTATCCAATCTCTGGAGGGGGGCTACATTGAACAAAAAGGCTCAGGAAGAGCTAATTCTCTCTTCTTGAGTTGGGAATCCATCTTTTGGAAATCAGATATCAGAGCTCTAGGTCTTTGTCCTTCGGACTCTGGGACTCACACCAGGGGCTTCCTGGTTCTCACGCCATTGGTTTCACACTGAATTATAGCACCAGCTTTCTTTGTTCTCTAGCTTGCAGATAGCAGATTGTGGGACTTCTCCACCTCTCTAACTGCATAAGCCAATGTCTATAATAAATTTGCATATTAATGTATTCATAATTTATAGTGAATTTATTATAATCATATATGTGAATTTATTATACAAATAGATGTATTTATATAGAAAGAAAGAGTATCAGGTATAAAGAATATGTGTGTATGTATACATATGGTATCATAGAATATATAATTTTCTCTGTTTCTCTGGAGAACGCTGACTAATATAGCTATTTACTACTGCAATCATATGTTTATACCATGTTTTAACAATTCTCCTCTTTATAACCAATATAATCCCAAGAGTAATTTTACTCTTATAATTTCATGAAGATTATTTTTGTTCTTTGGTAACATCTAAGATCACTTTCTTGAGTAGATTACTGGAAAAAGAATTCCTAGATCATTGGTATGGATATATCTGTGATGCTCAACACAAGTCATCAATTGCTCTTCATATCTGCTATTCTGGTGTAAGGTACCATGGGGGTGCCGGGGTGGCTGAATCTGTTGAGCATCTAACTCTTGATTCTGGCTCAAGTCATGATCTCAGTTTCCTGGGATCGAGCT
Organism: Panthera uncia; assembly: GCF_023721935.1. NCBI lineage: Eukaryota > Metazoa > Chordata > Mammalia > Carnivora > Felidae > Panthera > Panthera uncia. Next base: position 75,216,291 of record NW_026057577.1, on the reverse strand, counting down.
CTTTGTTGGGCTACATGCTGAATGTGGAGCCTGCTTGAGATTTCTCTTTCCCTCCCTTTGCCCCTCTCCCCAACTTGCGCTTTCTCTCTCTCCCTCTTTAAATTAAAATAAAAATGTTTTAAATAATAAATAAATAAATAAATAAAGTCCCACCAGGAGTGTATAAAAAGCACTATCACACCTTAACCTTGAAACATTTTGGTATTATAACTTTTAATGGTAATACAATGAGTAAAATTGTTATACTGGCCTAATTTTTTGATTACCTGGAATGGTAAATGTTTGTTAGTCATTTATATTGCTATGAATTTTCTTTTTAAGCTCTCTAGTTATTTTTATATTGTGGTATTTGTATTTTTCTATAAGAATAGGATGTCTTCTATCTGTAGTCTAGGCTCAAGTTTAAAGCTGAGGCCCAGAGGCACAATGTATCCTCCATGATAAATAGCAACATCAAAATGCCACCAAAAATTGAGACCAGACAGTTCCTCTCTTGCCAAGGTTTATGAAGAGGCAGTAAAAACAACCCTATTTTTCCCAGCCTCTTCCCACTCACTGTTTGCCACTCCAGATAAAGCACAGGACTAGAGAGCACAGAGTAAGTTTCAGAATTACTGTTTTTGAGTATTTGAATACTGGACAGTTTTTTTAGTGTTTCCTCAACCCCTACACCCATTCCCTGAAGTCGTTCCCACTGGCCAGAGACACAGCTTTTGGTGGTACTAAAGATGGGGATATGAGGTTATGGTTTTAAACTATTTAGGATCTGCTTAATAACAAAGCGACTAGAAGGTTTTGGAACCTGTCCAAGAAAGTGTTAAGGGATGAAAAAGAAAATTTGACAAGCACACTTTTAACCAACAATGTAACAGAAAAAGGAAGTCTTCATTTTTATACCTGAGCAAGTAGAAACAGCTCAATGATCTGTTATACTCATTAATGTAATGTACTTTTTACTTTGACAGTGTTAATATGTATTGAAAATAGTTTTCTCAACTTGTCTTTTGCCTTTTATTTAAATTTGTTATTTAATGTACTCTGTTACATGAAAACTATTGGTCCTCCTTGCATTTTAAATGAATTTTTTACCATGCATGATTTGTAACTTTTACCATGCATGCTTTGACCATTTGAGAACTGTTGGTTCACTGAGTTACTCAGACCTTCCAAATAGTGACACATTTCATTACCCAATATCAAAAATAACATCACATTTATTAATATCACCATAAAAAGCATTTTTAAAATATTTATTTCAAAGCTTTTAAGCTCACAAGGGTGGATGTTTCCCAAAATTCTAACTTTTAATTGAAAGTTACAACTTCTTCATTGAAAACAAAATACTGTCATTTATTGTCCTTGAAGTAACAGGCTCACTTCATTCATTATTGAGAAAGTATCTGCCAAATATGCAAATATGAATAATCCTAATGTGTCTGTCAATAGCCCTTTCATGTAAAAATGGTACCCTTCCATGAGAAAAAGTATGTAGTTCAGCTTACAACTTACACAATCACACAAAACAAACGTTGTATTTTGGTATGTAACAAAAGTGCTATATGCAAGACTTCTCATTTGGCACATAGAATATTAAGACAACATGTACTAAAGACTCAAGTTTTAATAAATTTAATCATTTTACTACCTCATCAGCATCTTCTGTGAACAATTTTTTTTTTTTTTCTGTGAGTGCCTAGTAGTGAATTATTATTTGACTCTTAGTCCAATTTGGTGCCATTTCCTTGATGCACACAAAAGGACTAAAGATATTACCCACTATTGGTTTTGTGCCATCAGTATAAGTGAACACTAAGAAAATGACAAATGATATCTTAGTTCTATATAAATACAGTTTTGATCTCACAGCCTTCCTTAAGGAGTCTTTGAGATTCCTAAGTTTCCATGGGCCACACATAGAGAAATACTGTTGTACGGGATACTACAATAGTGAATATAATATTACTAGGTTCATTGATGGTAGTACTGATAGAGGTATTTCAGGAAGGGAAGGTACATTTTGAAAACTTATCCAAATGTATCCCAAATAAGAATGTATTTAAAGTAATCAACCTGCTACCAAATTACTGGCTGCTCTTTCAAGGGAATATCGCCATTTCAGAGATTTGGTGATGAACTATGCTATTGACCATTCAAGCACTCAGCAATGGTGGTAGCCAGATGAGCTTTGATGAGAGTAAGTTTATGGTGTTGAGTCCCTGTATAATCCCCACTCCTGCTATCAAGCCACTTTGTAAGCTCTTAAGTAAGCCACTGAAAATAGTGGCTAAGTGTTATCCACATAATCAGTCATTATGTCTGGCTAACAATTGCCAGATTCCAGTTTGTGACTTTGGGTAGGAATTCACATGAAACAAATCTTCATATACTGTCCTCGTTTCTAAGGGGTACATCTACATACGTCTTCCCCAGATGTCCTTGTCTCCAATCTTCCAATATTATAATTTACAAGTCTCTGAATATCCAGCATCAACCACTAGCCCCTACTCATGTAATCCATACCTCTGGCCCCCTCTCCCTTCAGGCACAGTGGGCAAGCAGATATACTGCTTGAAGTTCTTCTCAGTGAAAGTATTTCATTTCCTTACTATCTGTCCAGACCACTCCTGAATTGGGCCATAATTATGCTGCAATTCACGTCTATCTGTGGCAGTATACCATGAAAAAGCATCTGTAAACCGGGCCTGAAGTTCCTCTTCCTCAGTCATCTGGTTAGAGGGAACTCCTCATGAGATCACTGATGTCAGTTGAAGGAAAAGTAGGAGAAGGTGTCATGAGAGTCTGAACCTCAAATGATACAAATTATATATTTAAAATCTCTTTGAGTTTGGTCTCACACCACTATTTCTTTATGATGGAGTACTGTTCATGTCCAACTTTAAAACTTTTTAATGTTTATTTATTTTTTAGAGAGAGACAGAGACAGAGCAAGCAGCGGAGGAGCAGAGAGAGAGGGAGACACAAAATCTGAAGCAGACTCCAGGCTCTGAGCTGTCAGCACAGAGCCCGACATGGGGCTCGAACTCACAAACTGTGAGATCATGACCTGAACCGGTCAGGTGCTTAACCAACTGAACCACCCAGGCGCCCCTCCTGTCCAACTTTAGAGCTTTGTGGATCACATAATACCCAGCTCATGACAGTCATCTCCTATTGCCTGGTCACTTGGTGTTCCATGACTAGGTATTTAGTCCCAACCAGAACTAAATGGTACTAGTAGCAAGAAAGGCGCCATTTCTCACAAGGAGAATGAATACCTGCGTGGTTTTGCTTTAAATTCTAGGTGCATGGATTTTCATTCTCTATAGGGATTTGCCAGAAACTTCATTGGACAGGCCAAAAAAGCCACAGACCTGCTGATTCTAACTGGTAGACAAGCTTGTATTGTATCCTGGACCAGCTTCAGAGCTTTCTTTTCCTCTGAGTGCCATTTGAAACTTACTAAACGTGCAAAGTAAATCACTCAAATGAGGCACATATTGGCTCCAGAACCCAAGGAGGTCTGCAAAGTATTATATCTCTTTCTTAATGCTAGTAGGTAGAAGATATATTAACTTTTACTGGGAAAGAAAGATCTCAATGTATTTCAACCCTCTAGAGCCCTAGAACCCCATCAAGTTTCCATGGGTTTATCTTCTACCTTCTGGCACAAATATTTGCTACTTCCTGCCCAACAGGTCTCTTAGCAAGATTTCATAGATTTTGTAGTCTGGATTACGCCAGAGAGCCTTAGAGCTAAAGGCAATAGTGAATATGTTTTGTTGATCTGACCATGTAGAAGCAAATTGCTTCTTGACTGATAAAGAGAGAATAAAGTATTTGCCAGTGCACTAGCTGCATATCACTTGTCAGAGATCATGTTGTTTTGTTCCAGTAAGGAGACCACGTCTATAAAAGCAGCAGCATTTAGGGTCATCACCTGATTAAGTTTATGAAAATCCTCTACCACTCAGGCCAAGTCAACACGTGAATCTCTCCAGACTTTCATGGTGACATTAATCTCCACAGACCTCTTCAGGGAAGTGGTATTGCCTTTGATTCAATATTTTGGCTGAGCAGGGCAATTCCAGTGGTTTCCATTCAGTCCATCCTATCATATAAGCCATTACTTCACAGGCCAAGGAGCCAATGTGCAGAGTCTGTTGGCTTGTAAATATGTTCTATACCTTGGTAAATAATCTATGTCACTTTCAGGAAGGTAAAGAGGATATTATGAAGTATACACTAATGAAAGAAGGGAAGCATTCTTCCTCAAAGGAACCCTATTCATATCTCGATTTTGGATATCTATTTCTACACCAGTACCGAACTGTTTCTATTAATACAGCTTTATAATGTGTCTTGAAAACTTATAAGGCAATTCCCAATTTCTTCAGAGATTATTTTGGTGGTCTTATGCATTTGCTTGTCCTAATGAATTTTGGAATCCATTTGGCAAAATTCACACACAAAAAAATTCAATTAACATTTTTATCAAGACTGTTTGGATTTGTAAAATAATTCAGGAAACACTGACTTTTTAAAAATAACATTAGGTTATCTCATCACTGAACATGACATAGCTACTTATTTGGATATTTTATATATTTTATTAAATTATATAATTCTCTTATTAGTTTTACTGCTAATTGGCTTCACATAAAAAATGTAAAACTTTTATGAACACATATTCTCATCTAGCCACTTCCCTTCTCCCCTTTACAGGCAAACTTCTTGAATTACCCACACTACCTTTCATATTTATTCTCCTTACTTCTTCTTAAACTAATGTAATTTGGATTCAATGAGCCCCACTTTATCAAAACTGCTCAGTCACCAAAGACATATATAAGCTAAAAAAATCCAAAAGCCTTGTCTTGATGCTTATCTTTCTTGACTTTTAAAAATTTTACATGTTTTCACTTCCAATTTCCAGTTCTGCATGTAAGGAACTTGGAAGTTGCCACTCCATTTTAATGACAAGTAAAAAGCCGAACAAACTAAAAAATCAACAATTCTACAACTCTTCTTGCATCCATAGAAAAGAGAGGACATGGGGAAAGTTGCTCCCCCAAGATTAGAGAGACAGATAAGTGAATATAGGGAGCAGCAGCTTACTAGGCCAGAGACTCAGGAGCAAAAATTGCCTGGGAACCACTGCCAGGATAGGAAAGCCCTAACTGTAATTGGCTGATGCTGGAGGCCAACAATGGACAACACTGAGAGCTAAAAACTCCAAGGTGACCCAGTCATAGAAAGGTCCCCCAAATATTGTGAGATTTATCTCCAATAGCTGGACCAGTTTCCCACACTAAATATGTGATTAAAATCCCCTTGTGATTCTGGCAGAAAGAGGGGGGGAAGAACCATTTTTTAAAATGTTTATGAATTTATTTTGAGAGAAAAAGAGAGAGAGAGAGAGAGAGAGAGAAAGCATGAGCTGGGGAGGGGCAGAGAGAGAGGGAGAGAGAGAATCCCAAGCAGCTCCATGCTCTCAGAATGGGGCTCGATTCCACGGAGTATGAGATCATGACCTGACCTAAAATCAAGAGTTGTACTTTTGAATGACTGAGCCACCCAGGTGCCGCAAAAAAGAACCATTTTTAAATACACCAGAGCATTCTGTTCTGTTCTGTTGCCTGTTGAAGGCAACAAAGCTTGCCTTCAGGGGAAATTATTTAACTAGAGCTTAATCTGTTGGAATATTACCAGAACCTTACTGACATAAGGGAAAGGAAGTATCCAACTCTAGCCAACTCTAGCTGTCTTGTCCCACCTAAGGGTTCTGAAAAAAACTAAAACTCTAGTGAAGTTCATAGCCCAGACAGATAGGCTCACTAAAAGACTGAGTCCTAATCACTGGACTATAGGATGCTTCCCCTCTGCCCACATCTCAACACCACATCACTAAAGGCCTATTTATAGCCGTTCCTTTTATTCAGTAAATTATGTCCAAATATCAAGAAAAATTACCAGACATCCCAAAAGTCAAAAAACACAATTTGAAGGGACAGAGCAAGTATCAAAAACAGATATGGTAGAATGTTAGAATTATTAGATTGGGAATTTAAAACAATTATAATTTATATGCTAAGGGATCAAATGGGTAAAGTAGATAGCATGCAAGAACAGATGGGTAATATAAGCATATAGATGGAAAACATAAGAAAGAATCAAGAAGAAATGCTAGAGATAAAAATCACTGTAACAGAAATGAAGAATGTCTTTGATGGGCTTATTTGATGGGCATGGGTGAGGAAAGAATTTCTGAGTCAGAGGATATATCAATAGAATCCTTGAAGTGCAAAAAGAGCAAAGACTGAGGGAAAAAAAAGGAACAGAGTATCCAAGGACTATGAGATGACTACAGAAGGTGTAACATACACGTAATAGGAATACCAGAAAGAAAAGAAAGAGAAAGGAACAGAAGAAATATTAGAAAGCATAATGACTGAGAATTTCCCCAAATTGGTGTCAGACCCCAAACCACAGGTCCAGAAAGCTCACAGAATGTCAAGCAAGATAAATACACACACACACACACACACACACACACACACACACACACACACACACATAAAATCACTATACCTAGGTGTATCATAGTCAAATGATAAAAAATCAAAGATAAATGAAAAATCCTGAAAAAAGCCAGAGCATAAAAACACCTTACCTATGAGGAACAAAGATAAGAATTGCACCTTACTTCTTAGAAACCATGCAAACAAGAAGAGAATGGAATAAAATATTTATTAAGTGTTTAAAGGAAAAAAACCACCAACCTAGAATTCTATACCCTGTTAAATTATCCTTCAATGTTATGGAAAAATAGACTTTCTCGGGAAAACAAAAAGTGAGAGAAAATGTTGCCAGTAGACCTGCTTTGCAAGAAATGTTAAAAGTTCTTTGGAGAGACGGAAAATAATATAGGTCAGAAACTCAGGTCCACATAAAGAAAGGAAAACTGCTGAAGAAGGAATAAGTGAAGGGAAAATAAAAACTGATTTTTCTTATTCTCAATTGATTGAACAGATAACAGTTTGGTCAAAAGAATAATGGTAACAACGTATCTGATTATGTATGCATACCTGTGAATAATGTGCATGCTTATATATGTGACATGAATGGCAGCAATGATAGGAGACTGGGAGGAAGAAACTAGGATTATTTTGTTATTATAAGGTATTCACACTACCTATAAAGTAGTAAAATGTTATTTAAAAATGGACTTGGATTAGTTGTAAATGTATATTGCAAACCCTAGGGCAACCACTAAAACAAGTTTTAAAAAGAAGTATAACTAATATGCTAAGAAATGAGAGAAAATGGAATCATATAAAAAGCTCCATTAAAACCACAAAAGGGAGAAAAAGAATGCAAGACAAAAATGGGAACAAAAAAGACAGCAGTAACAGGTATGGTAAATATTAATACAGCTATATAGAAATCACTTTGAATGTCAACGATCTAAATGCACCAATGGGTGGCTCAGTAGTTTGAACTTCCGACTTGGGCTCAGGTCATGATTTCACAGCTTGTGAGTTCAAGCCCCGCATCGGGCTCACTGCTGTCAGTGCAGAGCCTGCTTCAATCTTCTGTCCCCTTCCCTCTCTGCCACTTCCCTGCTAGTGCTCTCTCTCTCAAAAATAAATAAATAAATAAATAAATAAATAAATAAATAAATAAATAAATAAAAACAAAAAACAAAAAAACAGAGACTGTGAGAGGGGATCAAAAACCGTAACCCAACTATATGTTGTCTATGCAAACTTACTTTAAATACAAAGATACAGATAGATTAAAAGTAAATGGATAGAGAAAAACAGACTATACTAACACTAATCAAAAGAAAGCAAGAGTAGCTATATGAATCGCAGACAGAGCAGGCTTCAAAACAAGGAAAGTTATCAGGGATAAATAAGGGCATTACATAATGATAAAGGGGGTCAGTTCTCCAAGAAGACATAATTCTGCATGTGTATGTGCCTAACAACAGAGCATCACACTATATAAAGCAAAAACTGATGGAATTGCAAAGAGAAGTAAACAAATCGACTCTCATAGTTAGAGTCTTCCAGAATCCTTCCCAGAAATGGACAAATCCAGCAGGCAGAAAATCAGAATGAATGTGCTCGAACTCAACATCACCATTAACCAACTGGATATAATTGACATCTATAGACTACTTCATTCAATGATAGCAGAATACATATGCTTCTCAAGCTCACATGGAACATTCACTAAGATGAACCACATTCTGGGCCATAAAATACAACTTAATAAATTTAAAAAAATAGAAATCATGCAATGCCTGATTTCCAACCACAAGAAAATTAAACTAGAAATCAATAATAAAACTACATGTTTTAAATTCATATAATTTGCTCTTTGCGATGGGTTTTGACAAATGCATAGAGCTGTATACACCATCACAGTCATAAACCAAAATGTTTCACCACTCACATTCCTGCTTGCTGTAATCAACCACCTTGTCTTTGTAATCAACCACCATCCCCACCCCCACACTCTACTCCTGGAGACCACTGATTTGTCTTCCATCTCAATAATTTTGTCTTCTCCAGAATGTCATATAAGTGGAATTATACAATCTGATGTCATTTGGTTCTAGCTTCTTTCACTTTACAAAATACATTAGAGATTCATTCATGTTGCATGAATCCTTCATGGTTTCTTTCTCCTTTTTATTGTTAAGTAATATCCAAATGCATAGATAAGCCACAGACTGTTCATTCATTCATTCTTTCACATTTGAGTTGTTTCCTATTCACATCCACAATCCATCCAATTCACAATTCCAATTGTCATCCAACTCACGTTTGAGTTGTTGAAAATCACAAATAAAGCTGAAAGAAATGTTTATACACAGACTTTTGTGTGCATGTAACTTTTTCATTTTCTTGGGTAAACATAAGTATATATTTAAATTTGTTTAAGTTAACAAAACTATCCAACTGTTTTTCAAAGTGGCCATACCATGCCACATTCTTACCAGCGAAGTATGAAGATTCCAGTTGTTCCACATCTTTATCAACACCTGGTAGTGTCAGGATTTTTTTCTGTTCTAATAGATGTATAGCGGTATTTCATTGTGATTTTATTTGCATTTCCATTGGGAGCACTACTGTCTTCTCTATGCCTATTTACCATCAATATGCCCCCCCTTTTTTTTGAGAAAGAGAGAGAGGGCACAAGTGAGTGAGGGGCAGAGAGAGAGAGAATCCAAGGAGAGGGAGAGAGAGAGGGAGAGAGAGACAGACGGAGAGAGAGAGAAAGGGAGAAGTGGGGGCTCACCCAAAGCAGGGCTTATGTGCACCCAAAGTAGGGCTCAAGCTCACCTGATGTGAGACTTGAACTCAGGAACCATGAGATCATGACCTGAACTGGACTCAGATGCTTAATGACTGAGCCACCCAGGCACCCCCATCAATACGCCTTTTTGAATAATGTATCTGTTCAAAACTTATGTTTATGTTTTTTGAGTTTCTAATTGTTGAATTTTGTGAATTCTTAACATATGAATACAGAGGTATAATTGATATATAACATTATATCAGTTTCAGGTGTACAAGGTAATGATTCAATATTTGTATATATGAGAAACGATTACTTAAGTCTAGTAAATATCCATCATCATACAGTTAAAAATTTTTTTCTTGTGACAAGAACTTCTTAGCAACTTTCAAATATGCAATACAGTATTATTAATCTAGTAACAATGCTGTACATTACATCCTCATGACTTATTTATTTTATAAGTGGAAATTTGTACCTTTTTATCCCTTCCACAAACTCCCACACCCACCTCTGGCAACCATCAATCTATTCATTGTATCTATATGCTCTTTTTTTTTTTTTTTTTTAAGATTCCACATATAAGTGAGATCATGTGGTATTTGTCTTTATCTGTCTGACTTATTTCACTTAGCCTGTAATGCCCGCAACGTCCATCCATGTTGTCACATGATAGCAAGATTTCATTATCTGTTATGGCTGAGTAATAATATATATGTATTCCATATACATATACCACATTTTCTTCATCAGTTCCTCCGTCAATGGACACTTAGGTTGTTTCCGTGTCTTGACTATTGTAAATAATGCTGCAATGAACATGCAATGAATACAAGTCTTTTATTAGAAATAAGAGTTGTAAATCTTTCTCCCAGTCCATGAATTTGCCTTTTCATCTCTTAAAAGTGACTGTTGTAGAACAAAAGATTTTAACGTTCATAATTGCTCACCTTTTAGCAGAATTTGACATTGACTTTCTCACCCTTGGGTCTCAGTTTTAGGAAGCCTAGCTGAATTGGGCTCCTCCAATCCCTCTCTCTCAATAAATTTCTATCATATTACCCTGTATTTTATCCATTTTTATGTTTTTTTAATTTTTTATTTATTTTTAAGAGAGAGAGAGTAAACAGGGGAGGGTCAGAGAGAGAGGGAGACACGGAATCTGAAGCAGGCTCCAGGCTCTGAGCTGTCAGCACAGAGCCTGACACGGGGCTCGAACCTACAAACCGTGAGATCATGACTTGAGTCGAAGTCAGACACTTAATGACTGAGCCACACAGGTGCCCCTCATTTTTATTATCCTCACTATATTGTAAGCTCCATGAGAAATGGGAGCATGTCTGCTTTTTCACTAGCACTGTCAACGACTAATACAATGCCTGGCAAATAATTATGAAAGAGAAGGAAGGAAGAAAGGAAAGGAGGAAGGAAGGGAAAATCTTCAAGAATAGGTCAAAGATTATTCTGAGAATTCAAGTTCAAGAAACTGGCTAATTGTTATTTGAACGGAAATAGAAAATACAGGATTGAACAGCAATTCCCCACTTCTCCCTTTCCCACTACTCCCTGGAAAACAGCATTCTATTTTCTGTTTCTTTGAGTTTGATTACTTTAGATACCTTATATGAGCAGAATCATGCAATATTTGTCCTTCTATGACTGGGTTATTTCAGTTAGCATAACTTCTTCAAGGTTCACCCATATTGTGGCATATGATAATATTTCCTTCTCTTTTAAAGCTGAAAAATATTTCTCTCTCTCTCCCCCCCCCGCCCCGTGTGTGTGTGTGTGTGTGTGTGTGTGTGTGTGTGTGTATCACATTTTCTTTACCCATTCATTATTCAATGGACATTTAGGTTGTTTTCGCCTCCTGGCTACTGTAAATAACTACAATGAGCATGGGAATGAAAATATCACTTTGAGATCCTGTTTTCAATTCTTTTGAACAAATAACCCTAAGTGAGATTGCTGGACCATAATAGGCCATATTTTTAATTTTTTGAGGAACTCCATACTGTTTTCTATAGTGGCTGCACCATTTTACATTCCCAACAATAGTGCACAAATGTTCTAATTTTTCCACATCCTCATCAACACATGCTATCTTCTGGTTGTTTGTTTGCTTGCTTGTTTTCATAATGGCCATCCTAGCAGATGTGAGGTGTTATCTCATGGTTTTGATTTGCTTCTCTCTGATGATTAGTGACACTCAGCATTTTTTCATGTAACTATTGGCCATCTGTATATCTTCCGTGAAGAAATGTCTATTCAAGTTCTTAGCCAATTAAAAAAAAAATCCTGAGTTTTATGAGTTTCCTATATATCTTAGATATTAATTCCTTATTAAATAAATGTTTGCAAATATTTTCTCCCATTCTGTAGGTTGCCTTTTCATTCTGTTGATGGTTGTCTTTAAAACAGGAACTTTAAATCGATGCAGCCCCACTCATCTATTTTTGTTTTTGTTGCCTGTGCTTTTGGCATCATATGAGAAAAAATCCTTTAGCAAGATATTTCAGGTTTTCAAAATCTAACACCAATCTGCCTTTCTTCTTTCAACTTTCACCATCACACTCTTGCACACCACAGTCCAGGCCCTGGACCACTCTCAATCCCTGAAAATGTCATGTACATCATTGTGTCTTTGCACAATGTTCTTTCTCCTTGGGATACCTGTCCTCTGCTGTCTAGCCACAAGGTGATGTATTACAAAAGCCTCTAGAGGCTTTCTTGATCCTATTCCTCTCAACGAAGAATTCATTGCATTCAGCTTTGTTTAGTCCCCCACTAAAGTATGCATTATATTTGTTTATTTAATTGTATCCTATTCTATATTTTATCCCCAAATTAATATTTGCCAAAGATAGGGTACACAACTTTTGTGTCATTTTCTCTTAACTTACCTATAAAATAAGGGTACTTCCAAATTTGCCTGCCAATAATAAGCAGTTCAAAGGCATATTTGAAATATAGATTCTAGAGTCCCTCTCATAGATTATGATTTCAAAGGTCCAGGAAGTCATGTTTGAAATCACCTCATTAGGGGATATTTATAATCAGGCAGACTTAAAAGATACTAAGATTACTTCTAGGCCTCTATTCTGCTCTAAATTTCCTGTTCTTTGTCTATAATTTCATATGTCTAGAAGAGGATGAAAGTGTGGGACAAAGGTGAAGAACATGGTTTAAGATGACTAGCTGGAGTTTGGTAACTAATACTCATACTCTCTCCTTTAGTCTTCCTTTTCAAGAGCAATTTTGAGTTTATAAGCCTGGTAGATAAGTAGGAATATCATTAGAGTATAGGGAAAGTAAGAGGAGAAAACGACTCAATGTATATACAAATTATAAAAATACTTTAGCCAACTTTTCATGAATAATCAAAACAACACCTTACACCTCTACAATGTTTACAACTTTCAAAATACTTTCCACTTCCTTTATCTGTTTTTATACGTTATGACAACCCTGTAAGTTCAGCAGGGAAAAACAGATGGGCAGACAACAATCATTATTCCCATTTTATACAAGTATTTTCTGAGTGACATTTGAGAAAAAATAGAGCATTTAATATAGAAAAAGCTATAATCTCCTATGCACTTGAAAGAAGTAAAGCTATCAAACTGTGTATGCACAGGCAAGGAATTATTGGACTAAGATGGAAAGATATCAAGATATTCCAAGGCCATCAAAATTTTCTTTTTTTCCCATCACCAATGGAGAGCTATTTAGAAATCTTCCACAAAAGACTTCTTGATTTTTAATTTACCCTTTAAAATAATTTCAGAATGACAGGAAAATTACAAAAGTAGTAGAGTTGCTTTATACCCTTCATCCAGCTTCCCCAGTGTTAACATTTTACATACCAGAGTATGGTCATCAAAACCAGGAAGTTAATATTGGTACACTACTAGGACTAAACTACAGACTTTAAACTGGTGACCATTTTTCTACTAAGGCCCATTTTCTGTTCCATATCTAATCCAGGATCCCACATTGCATTTAGTTGTCCTGTCTCCTTAGTGTCCTTAAATCTGTGACAGTCCATTGGTCTTTCCTTGTCTTCCATGACTTTGACACTCTGGAAGAGAGTCCTGGTGGACTTATTTTGCCACATATCCCTCAATTTGGGTTTGTCTGCTTTCTCCTGCTCAGATCAAAGTTTTGCATTTTTGGCAGGAACAGTCCAGAAATGGCATTGTGCCCTTGTCAGTGAGTGTCAGGAGACATAGTAGTATCTGCCAAGTTTCTCTACATAATCATTCCTTTTCCCTGGTCATTAATAAATGTCTTAGGGGAGGTAATTTGAGGCCATGCTAATATCCTGTTTCTCCAAACTTTGCCCACTAATTTTAGCATCTTTCAATATATTTGGCCTGTGATATTTATCACTATGGTGTTTGTCTAATAAAGATTTAGATTTACCTTATTCCCTCTACATATATTAATGGGGATTTTTTTTTTAGGAGAAGCCATCCCGGGGTGCCTAGGTAGCTCAGTCGGTTGAGCATCCAACGACGTCAGCTCAGGTCATGATCTCACACTCCGTGAGTTCGAGCCCCGCGTCAGGATCTGTGCTGACGGCTCAGAGCCTGGAGCCCACTTCAGATTCTGTGTCTACCCCTCTCTCTGCCCCTTCCCTGCTCATGCTCTGTCTCTCTCTGCCTCAAAAATAAATAAAAACATTTTTTTTAATTAAAAAAAAAAAAAGGGAGAAGCCATCCCTTCTCTCTCAGTTATTTATTTATTTACCTGTGCCCTTAATTTTTGCTTGTGTGTCCTTCTGCTTCCCTTCCTTCCCAGGCCAGTAGGACTTTAGCAAAGCAAACGATAAAAGTGAATATCATTTGAAATGTTGATTCACAAAGAATTTTCAAATTTTTTACACTATGCTGTCAAACCAGAGGGCCTAGTCAAACAACAAAAATGTTAGATTAATGTCAGACACAAACACCATTGGTCAAAGCAACAGGAATCCATAAGAAACGAATTGACCACAAAAGACAAAAGATGTCCTTACAACTGCCAATGGTCTTTTGTGGTAATTTTCTAAACACTTTAACTCTTGAGAGCAAAAGTTAAGTCAATGCATTTTTTGATTTACGTTCATTTGTTCCTTTCTCTTATACTGGGTAAACTTGTAAACAGAAGAAGAAATGGATTGTTTTATTTCAAAATGGATAGTAGCTTCTAATATTTTTTTAATTTTTTAATGTTTACTTACTTTTCAGGGACAGAGAGAGATGGAACACGAGTGGGGGAGGAGCAGAGAGCGAGGGAGACACAGGATCCAAAGCAAGCTCCAGGCTCCAAGCTGTCAGGACAGAGCCTGATGTGGGGCTCGAACTTAGGAGCCATGAGATCATGACTGAGCCAAAGTCGGATGCTTAACCTACTGAGCCCCTTTAATGGTTTATTTTGGGTTGGAGCTTTTTCTCTCCAACCAAGACATCTATTATTTTTCAGAGAACAACCAGCAAATAAATTCTTGGTACTGGATTAGTACGCCTATTGATACCATCAAATGTTTTTACCTTAAAAAATATTATTTCTATACCTATATCAATGAAATGTTTTGCAAAATACATTGTTTTTGCAACAGACTGGTATATGATAAATTAAAAAAATTGTTTGCATATGAGAAGAATAATTGTTGATTCTGGAAATTAGCTGCAATTTCTTGGATGGCCTAAGAACAAGTCACCAAACTTGCCTAGACCTGATTCTCCCATCTATGACATGATCATAGTTTTAACTACCTAATTAAGAGATGTCAGGCATTAATTAATGTTCATAATGGGTTTGAGATCTGTGATTAAAATCTGTTATCCTTGATGGAAAATAGAGCCATTCAATCATTAAGGAGTAGTAAACAAATCAAAGAAGATGTGTAGACAACTAGAAGAAATACTAGAGTGAAAATGTACTCTGGAATGATGAGTTGTGGCTGGGACAAGAATCTCTTTTGATGAGTAAAGTACCTGTGCACTTTTTTTCTTCAAAGACTTAAGCAATACACATTTCCAATGTCTCAATAAAGAGACTTCTTCCTTATACTAAGGTCCTTAACTTTTTTGTGCCATTGACCTTTTTCACATTTTAGTATAACCATAGACTTCTTCTCATAATAGTTTTTAAATGAATTAAAAATATGTAAAATTAACAAAAATAAAATGGATGAAAGACCTAAATGTGAGACAGGAAACCATCAAAACCCTAAAGGAGAAAACAGGCAACAACTTCTTTGACCTCAGCTGCAGCAATTTCTTACTGCACACATCTCCAACAGCAAGGGAATTAAAAGCTAAAATGAACTATTGGGACCTCATCAAGATAAAAAGCTTCTGCACTGCAAAGGAAACAATCAAAAAAAACCTAAAAGGCAACCAATGGAATGGGAAAAGATATTTGCAAATGGCCTATCAGATAAAGGACTAGTATCCAAAATCTATAAAGAACTCACCAAACTCCACACCTGAAAAACAAATAATCCAGTGAAGAAATGGGCAGAAGACATGAATAGACACTTTTCTAAGGAAGACATCCAGATGGCCAATAGGCACATGAAAAGATGCTCAATGTCACTTATCATTAGGGAAATACAAATCAAAGCCACACTCAGATACCACCTCAGACCAGTCAGAGTGGCTAAAATGAACAAACCGGGAGACTATAGATGCTGGTGAGGATGTGGAGAAACGGGAACCCTCTTGAACTGTTGGTGGGAGTGCAAACTGGTGCAGCCACTCTGGGAAACAGTGTGGATGTTCCTCAAAAAACTAAAAATAGAATTACCCTATGACCCAGCAATAGCACTACTAAGAATTTACCCAAGGGATACAGGAGTGATGAGGCATAGGGGCACATGTACCCCAATGTTTATAGCAGCACTTTCAACAATAGCTAAATGATGCAAAGAGCCTAAATGTCCATCAACTGATGAGTGGATAAAGAAGATGTGGTTAATATATACAATGGAATGCTACTTGGCAATGAGAAAGGGAAGGAAGAGGAAAAAAAAAAATTACAGAGAGAGAAGGAGGCACACCATAAGAGACTCAAATACAGAGAACTGAGGGTTGATGGGGGGTGGAGGAGAGGGGAAAATGGGTGATGGGAATTGAAGAGGGCACTTGCTGGCATGAGCACTGGGTGTTGTATGTAAGCCAATTTGACAATAAATTATATTTTTTAAAAATATGTAAAATTATGAAAGAATCCAATTTTATTGAGGCATAGTTATCAAACATTTTTTTTAAATTTAATTTTAGAGTAATGTGTTCTTCTTTAACAAATGAGATCTAATGGCAGTCAACAACCACCATAATTTCATAGTAGTGATATTTGGAGACAACATTTCAAGATATTTGCAACAACTCTAATGTGATATGAAAATATCTCTTTTCTACTAATTATAAGGTTAGAGGAACTGCTCTTATTTCCATGGCTCATTTCCTACATTTATAATTTTTTAATGCTAAGGTTTAGTTGGAGGTTACTAAAATAAAGATGTATTTTTTTTTTTTTGCCCATCCAAGTTTGTGAACACTCTAAATTTTAACCAGGAGTTGCTTGGGGGTATTTGGATCTCAGATTAAGAAACTCTGTTTTATAATAATATCAAAAAAGACAAGAAATAAAATGTTGGTGATAATGTAGAAGAAAACCCTTGTCCACTGTTGGTGGAGATGTAAATTGGTGCAGCCACTGTGGAAAACAATATGAAGATTCTTTAAAAAATTGTAAACAGGGGCACCTGGGTGGCTCAGTCGGTTAAGCGTCGACTTCAGCTCAGGTCACGATCTCGCGGTCTGCGAGTTCGAGCCCCGTGTCGGGCTCTGGGCTGATGGCTCCGAGCCTGGAGCCTCCTTCCGATTCTGTGTCTCCCTCTCTCTCTGCCCCTCCCCCGTTCATGCTCTGTCTCTCTCTGTCTCAAAAATAAATAAACGTTAAAAAAAATTTTTTTTAAATAAATAAATAAAATAAATAAAAAAATTATATAAACAGAAATACCATATGACCCAGTAGTTCCATTTCTGGGTATTTACCAAAAAAAAAAACAAAAAAAAAAAAACACCCTCCAAAACCACTAGCTCAAAAAGATACATGCATTCCTATGTTTATTGCATCATTATTTATTCACAATAGCCAAGATCAACAGCTGCATGAATAATGTGGTGTATATATACAATGGAATATTACACAGCCACAAAAAGGATGAGATCTTGCTATTTGCACCAACATGGATGCACTAAGGAGGTATTACACAAAGTGAAATAAATCAGGCAGAGAAAGACAAATACCATATGACTTCACTTATCTGTTGGATATATATATATAAAAAAACAACAATAACAAATGAACAAACAAAGAAAAACATACTCTTAAATACAGGGAACAAACTGGTGGTTTCCAGCAAGGTAGTGGGTGGGGGGATGGGCAAAATAGATAAAGATTAAGAGGTAAAAACTTCCAGTTATAAAATAAATAAGTCACAGAGATAAAAAGTACAGCATAAGGAATGTAGTCAATAATACTATAACAATGCTGCATGGTATAGATGGTGACTATACTTAACTATGGTAAGTACTGAGTAACGTATAGAATTGTCAAAACAGTATGTTGAACACCAGAAAGTAATGTAACATTATATGTTAATTATACTTAAAAAAGAAAACAAAACAAAACAAAACAAAAGAAAAAATAAAGAAACACTGTTCTATACCTATCTTGGGATCACTCAGATAGTCAAATACTTAATGTTATGTCTCCAAGTAGAGTCAGGTGATAACAGTTATGGAGTGTTTATTAAAAATGCAAATCTCGGGGCACCTGAGTGGCTCAGTCAGTTAAGCATCTGACTCTTAATTTCTGCTCAGGTCATGATCTCATCATTCATGGAATAGAGCCTCATATCAGGCTCCACACTGATAGCACAGAGCCTGCTTGGGATTGTCTCTCTCCCTCTGCCCCTTCCCCCACCTCTCTCTCTCAAAATAAATAAATAAACTTTAAAAATGCAAATCTCTTGGCCTTTTCCTAGATGTGTTGAATCTGTATTCTTAACACTCATCCAGACAACTGATATATACACTAAACTTTGAGAATTGCTTCAAAGGTGGTTACATCAACAGTTACCTTTGGTGGAACTGTAGTTATCAAGCCAGAGAGTCTTAAATATTAGTTTGAGATATTATAATATGATAGATCTGGAAGGCACCTAGAAATTTTAATTTTTTAACAAGCATTTCAAATATTGTGATGAATATGCTCTCAACTCCATTATGAGAAATATTCCTAAAGACACTAAAAGCCAAGTCAAATATCTGCATGGGAACAAGAGGAGCTAATGAGTTTTATATCAGAATCATCATAACAATATCCACCCCCTTTACCTTTTCTGTACTAGTTACCCTTCAACTTTCAACTACTGTCCTTTTTCTTCTGCCTTGCACATCTTTAGCCCTATCCTACAACTGTCCTTTTTCTTCTGCCTTGCACATCTTTAGCCCTATCTTAGAACTCTGTAATTTGAGCTTTAGACCAGTATATCCAACTGCCTACTAGACTTTTGTCCCTGGATATCACAAAGAATTCAAACACTACAAGCCAAAACTGAACTCATCACATTCTTCCACATAATGGCTTTCTCTTTTATATTGTTTATCTTGAATATTGGTACTACCATCTAGAAAGATATTCAGAAATTGTCCTGAATGTCCCCCTATTTTTCATTAAGTTTTTCTTTCTTAGGGGACATTTTTGGAGTGATGACCAGTTTTAAATCTTCAGCAGTGGTCTGGTGCCCTTCGAGTCTGCACTTTTGGAGTGCCAACCTCTAATGTAGCCAATGTTCTAAGAGAGACGTAGTGATTGGAAGAATCCTCATATGGCTCTCATTCCCCAGACAATTACACTATAACTTCAACCCTAAGAAAGTTTAGGAGGGTAGGTTTACCAACTCAAGTTTAGGCCTCTGAAAGAAATGTCTTTTGTTTCTATGATTCATTTTTTCTTGTATTCTTGTTTTGTTGCCCTTCAGTCCATTCAAGCAGTATAATTTGAGGGTTCAGGTTTAGGGTGTAGGTCTCTCAGTCTGCCTCTAACCTACACAGGGAAATCTTTGGGAGTCACATGGTCCTGACTGAATCATGAGTAGACTACATTGGGGTAGGAGACCAAAGCCCAACCTAATAACCTGTACTTAGAGTTTGGAATTCTGATCACCAACATCTGGTGTAGTTAAGTGGACCAAAGTGATACATAGCTAAAGTTTGGGAGGTAAGATCATTCAAGAACCTCAAACTTCAAGGGCTGTTGCACTATTGACTGGTAAATTCCCACCAGAAGAGCACAGGTATTGCACCAGCACAGGACCAAATAAGTGGACCGTGGAGTTGATGAAGACAAAGATTCAGTGCTAGAGTATCAAGGTAGCCTCAAGGCAAAGCCTCAGTATATAAACTTCTGACTGAACTGCCAATTACATTGCCGAACTGCACTGTGCTCTCCACTCCAGGATCTATTTTCCTCTTTATCCTATTCTTCAGCCAGAGCAGAATGAGTAATATGTAACTCCAGAGAAAATTGAGCAATTCCTTCTGGACCAGGAAAATGGGAAGCAGAAAAGAATGATTATATCACTACAAGGAGACTAATCGCATGGCTGTGTGATTTCAACGCTGATGAAAGACATGTAGGGAATGAGACTTGGGCAATGAGACATGGCAGAACGGCTTCTGGATGAGCTCCTGCGTATACAGTGCTAGGCAGAACTTAGAATGGTGATACGAGCAAATGAAGCTGGGGTTCTGCTGGGACTAAGGCAGTTTATAGAGTGGGCTCTGTTATTGAGCACAAGCCATGCTCAATTCAGGATTCTGGGGCCATAACAGTAAGAACCTTTAGGGATAACAGAATATTTCAGAAAAAGGAAGAAGAGGAGGATCTCAGGAAAGCCCGTGTCATGGAGGTGTAAACCTTGCAGTCAGTGGATGTGGATTCCTGACTAACTGACAGGAAATGATTGGTCTGTTTTGTTTTGCTTTTTAATTTATGCATTATTTTACTTATTTATTTTTAAATTTTATTTTATCATTTTATTTTTCTTCTGTCGATTCCCTTACTCCAGAAAATACCAAAGCTCTTTTGGCCTATGGCTGGTAACAGCAATGCGAATCTAGACCTGCTGTTTCCAATCTAGTGGGCAGTAACCACTTATGGCTACCAACCACTTGAAATGTGGCTGCTCTAAATTAAGAGTTTCTTTAGATATAAAAAGTCTACTGAATTTCAAAACTTAGAACAAGAAAAGAATTTAAAATGTCTCATTAATTTTATTTTAATCACATGTTGAACAATAGTATTTTGATAAAGTGGTTTAAATAAATACATTACTACAGTTACTTTCATCTGTTTCTTTACACTTTTTAATGTAACTACCAGAAAATTCAAAATTACATGTGTGGCTTACATTACCTTTTTACTGGATAGTGCTCATCTAGACAGTGACATATATTGGTTCTGGGGCTATGGGTCTGTTGGTGTGTATGTGCTAAACAGAAGGAAATTAGTACTTAACCAATGTTTCTAAGTTTAGTTTGTTTAAAAATCAGCTGGGAAACATAACAAAATGCCATTCTTGTTCCCACCCTCCCAGCAAGATTCCAACTATTATAAGGAGGCAAACAATGAATTTGTATTTTCATTCAGTCCCCTAGAAGATTCTGATGCAGGAAGTTCTCCGACCATACTTTGAGAAATACTGGCTTAAGTTGTGCCTGCTGCACTGATCACATTTAATTCTAGAATGCTGTTTTTCAAAATTTTGTAGGTGGGAGCAGCTGCTGTCATAATCTCATGTTCCTGTTGACCCTCTGGAATGAGGAGAGAGGGAAATAAAATAGGGAATAATAGAATCTGGAAGGAGTTGCCTTTTGCAAATTATACTGAGCAAGTCTAGCTGAATAATATTCAAATTCAGTATTTATCAAAATTGCTAGCCAAATATAAAAAAATGTCTTTGAGTCAGATTACCCTAAACTCACAGTCAACCACACATAGAGTTTACAGAATAGCCGTGTGTCACCTCAGCTAAAGTAATGTCCCTTCCTATTTCAGATGTTTCTGAGGGAAACTCCAGGCACTGGAGAGGCTGAATGGCCCATGTCTGGGTGATGCAAAGGAACTGTGGTGAAGGATTATGCGCCCTTAAGGCATTTCCAATACACCGCAATCTCCCTTGAAAGGAATAGCAACACCTCAATGCTTGAGTGTTAAGACCATTTGAGTCAACAGAAGGAGGATAAAACATGGGTTACTATTGGCCATATTCCTGATGGAACTGAAGGTGTTTCTTGCTTCACTTCACACCCAAAAGAGGACAAGATAAAAACAAAAGTAGGTAACAATGCTGGTGGCTGGAGTTTTTAATGTGACAAATGAAAAAACTAAAGCAGTACTTTCTCAACTGGTTTCTCTTTGTGTTACAGCCTGAGGCAACTGGCATGGGTTCCTGATTGTCCGCCTTCCATCCCTCTAATCTGCCCCCAAAGACATACTTCTGACCCTTTCCTTTGAGAAGCACTATTTATAATCCCATGGGGGCACCTGGGCCACTCAGTCAGTTAAGCGTCTGACTTCAGCTCAGGTCATGATCTCATGGTTCATGAGTTCAAGCCCCACTTCAGGCTCTCTGCTGTCAGCACAGAGCTGCTTAGGATCCTCGGTCCCCCTCTGTCTCTGCTCCTCCCCTGCTTCTGAGCACTCACATGCACACACACTGTCTTTCTCTTTCTCAAAATTAAACATTTAAAAATAAAATAAAATCCCATATACACAATGGTATTGTATATGGCTTTTCCTCACTCGGTTTTTCTCTAAGAAACTTGCCTCTGTTCTGGGTAAGTGACAGATGGCCCCAGGGCTCTTCCTAATTGGGAAGAGGGTTTCTCCTTTTATTTCTCTTCCTTTGCCTTTTTAAAGACTGTATGGGGAGAGGTCAAAGAGGTTATTTGAGTTGGCTATTCTTGGTCTTCAGGAAGAACATTGTTTTACTTGCAATATACTTTTGCTTGGGAGAGTTCTTCCTAACCTCTTCTTACCATCTGTGTGCCATCAAGAGCCCAGATTAGTAGGTGAGCATATAAGAAAGTGGCCAGGAGTGACAGATGGGCATTAGAAGAATGTGTAAAGATGTAGACACAGAGCAAAAGGAAAGCAAAGTTGCCTAAGCATAGTACAAAATTGAGAATCATAGTATTGATCTTTATCTACCAAGAGTTAGAATAACCTTGTTTAAGGTTAACCTTAGATTAAGATTAGTTGCTATCCATGTAAGATACTCAGAAGTATTAAGTATGGGAATGGAGGTGGTATATAAAACCTCAATAGTATTTCATAAAATCAGTCACAGTGGTACCTCTCTTGGTTGACACTCAATTATGTCCTCACCCCGTCTGGCTGAAGTCCATGGTTTGATGAATCTTGCACTGAGGCTCCTCTCTAGTGCTTCCTACTCTCCAATATGAGTTGTAAACTTTTTTTTTTAAATGTTTATTTATTTTTGAGAGACAGGCAGACAGACAGACAGACAGAGTGTGAGTGGGGAGGGGAAGAGAGAGAGAGGGAGACACAGTCTAAAACAGACTCCAAGCTCTGAGCTGTCAGCACAGAGCCCAATGTGGGGTTCCAATACCCGAACTGTGAGAGCATGATCTGAGCCAAAATGGGACACTTGACTGACTGAGCCACACATCACCCTGAGTTGTAAGCTTTCTAAGAGCTATATATATGTCCCCCAACCGATTTAAGTGAGTTGTGCTTATCAATATTATTATTTAATAAAATGTTTATTTTTATTAAATTATAAGTAACTACTAATACTTTAATAAAATATTCTTAAATTTAATACAATATTTTTATTATATTATAAATAAGTGCCAAAATATAACAGTAAAATTCAAAACAAAAGAAATATGAATGTACAAGACAGTTTTTATCTATAAAAACTAAATTTAATGCCTTATAAAGACTCAGTAAAGGTGAGTCATTTTTAAAAGGTTGCTGGCAAATTAGTGTTCATGGCAACAGTAAAAATTGGGAGAAAGTCTTAAAAGTCAAAAGAAGCTGCACTCAAATTACTTTATAAGTATCATTAATTCCTATTTCACTTTAAAGAAACAGAAACTACCAATCAGAAATGATGCAATTTGTGTATTCCATTATGACATTTTGAGTATTTTTTCATACCAGAAAGAAGACATAAGTATACTTGCATTCAAAGAAAATTCATGAATTAATGGATATGCATGTATTAAGTTAAGATAAAATATTTAAGGTAGGTTTGTGCCTTTTTTTTTTTTTTATTTCCTAATCTTTATTGTCTTTTGGTGTGAACCAAACAATTCTGGGTCATCTTTGGCTCCTACTATTAATGTTTTTGAAATTTGTAACCGAATGCATTTATGTAGTGCTTCATGGGACTATATTATTTTATTTCAAGGGGAAAAGAAATGGCATCATATTACCAGAGGATGTTCTGTTGTACCAGGGAATAATATATAGGGAGAGTGTGGCAAATAGGTAAGTGATAACATAGTCTTCTCAGAATACAAATAAGCCATAACTTTAGAAACAGCCTTAAATAGCTAAATAGGATTTTTGGAGACTTTTTTGTTTTTTCACTTAACTTTGTAATTTAATAATATTTTCATTCAATAAAATATCTCAACAATACTACACAACAATTTTATGTTGAACCCAAATTTTAGTGATAGTCTATAGGAATTAGTGAAAATAAAGTCATGTAATATAAACTGAAGTTTATACATGATTTCTAGCACAAAATCACACTTCTATTGAAGTTCATCAAGTTTTTATCAAGGATATAGTACTCAGTTCCATCCTTTCTTTCTATCCTAAATTATATCATTTAATTTTAAGCTTTTATTTTTCTAAATTTTTTAATGTTTATTTATTTTTGAAAGAAAGAGAGAGAGAGAAGAGAGAGAGGGGAAGAGGCAGAGAGGCTCCTAAGCAGACTCCAGGCCCTGAACTGTCAGCACAGAGCCCGACACAGGGTTCAAACCCACAGAATGGTAGATCATGACCTGAGCCAAAGTTGGATGCTTAATCAACTGTGCCACCCAGGCATCCCTAATTTAAGCTTTTATAAAATGCATAATGAATGTGCTAATCTGCAGGTGACTTTCAACAGACTACTTTTGCTGGGAAAACTGGGTAGCTAGCTAAAGAAGTAGTTACCCATTCATCTCTTTTTAGTGTGCTAACACACTTTAGAAAGCAAGAGATGAGGAGCAATATTAAATCCAGTGTTCAAAATTAAGAATTTTTACATAATGCTGTCAAATCACTTTTACTTATCCAATATTTATAAGCTTTATGCTTTTCATTGATTGGCTTTCTCATAGCAGGACAACTTTTTAATCACAATAACAAGTGGCTAAAAGAAAAATTTTATGCCTAAGAGAAAATCTGAATTATTCTTACATTTAATTAAACATAAACTTCTTAAAGTCCACATAAACTCCTGTCATAACTTGCCTGTGTCCTGTTAAAAAACATCTTCATTATCTCATTTAATTTATATTACTAGGAACAGTGATATGTTTAACATTACAGTAGAATGACTGATTAAAGCTTTAAATAAAATTCCATAACTCTTCTCATTAGAGCAGTTTTATGTGACACATTATGCCTCAAAAACTTATAATAAAACTCTTCTCTCTACTTAGGGATCCCAAAAGGATATAAAACACATTATGAAGTTCTACAATGATAATTAACTATGAAAATCTGCACTCTTAATGGCACATGTTTTTAAGTTGCCCCCCCTTTTTTTAAACAACCAAGGACATACACTTTTTAAATAATTGCATATCCCTCTTCACTTATAATGAATATGGAAATGAAATTATTTTGCTCTAACTGGATAGAAATCTTTATTTCTTCATTTAAAAATTATTTATCGAATGCTAAATATGCCTGGCACTATTCTAGATGCTGGAAATCTAGCAATAAACAAAATAACCCTTTTGGAGTTTATATTACAGGAGAAGGAGGTAGACAATAATAAAATTAATAAGTAATTGATGACTAAGTTTTTCAGCCAGTGACAAGGGCTCAAAATAAAGCAGGGAAGGCAGATAGAAAGCATGGGGGATATGGGGGAATACAGAAGGCAGTTTGAAATTTTAAATAAGATGATCAAAATAGGCCTCACAAAAAAAGCTATTGGTAGGGCTTGCAGACATTTGTAAAGACTTTAACTACTATATTAAGTGAAATGGGAAGCTTTTGGAAGTTTGGAAATAAGTGACACAATCTGACTCATCTTTTAAAAGGATCCCTAGCTGCTGAGTTTAGCATAGAATGGGAGGCGGTGCTAAGAGACTGCAGGAGTAAGGGAGAATGCAGAAGATAAATTAAGAGCCTACTGTAGTAATAGCCAAATTATGGCAACAGCCCAAGTGTTCATCGATAGATGAATGGGTAAAGAAGATGTGGTATATATTTACAATGGAATATTATTCAGCCACAAAAAGGAATGAAATCTTGCCAATTGCAACAATACAGATAGAGCTAGAGAGTATAATGCTAAACAAAAAAAGTTAGTTGGAGAACAACTAGTACCATATGATTTCACTCATATGTGAAACTTAAGAAATAAAGCAAGTGAACAAAGGGGGGGAAAAAGAGACAACACCCCCCCCGCCCAAACTTTTAACTATAGAGAAAAAACTGATGGTTACCAGAGGGAAGGTTGGTGTGGGGATGGATAAAATAGGTGGAGGAGATTAAGCAGACACTTATCATGATTAGTGCTAAGTAATGTACAGAATTGTAAAATCACCATATTGTACACCCGAAACTAATATAACACTGTATTTTAACTACACTGTAATTTAAAAACTTAATAAATTTCCTTTATCTGGTAAAAAAAAAAGGCTAAAAGACTAAGATGGTTTAAAAATCATGAAAAAACTTTGGAATTGGGATATCTTTTGAGGGAGAATTCTAACAGACTTGGTAATTGGATGTGAGCATATAAAAAAAAAAAAATCAAAGACTACTCCAAATTGTAAATTCCTTACTGTAAAACAGCACTCCGAAAAAATTAAATTAAGCCCTTGTTAAATAAGAGCATCTTTAAAAATAATAATAACAATAGCTGTATTACCAGAAAAGCCTAGATTAAGCAGCTATAAGGAAAGAAAAGAAAAGGAAAGGAAAGGAAAGAAAAGGAAAGGAAAGAAAAGAAAAGAAAAGAGAAAAGAAAAGAAAAGAAAAGAAAAGAAAAGAAAAGAAAAGAAAGGGGAAAAAGGAAAAGTCTCAAAGTTAATTTCTTCTTTTAATACAAAGTTCATTGCTGGTTCAGGAGTTGTTCTGGGGCAGCTGTGTTCCACAGACTTTCCAGTAATCCAGATTGCTTTCATGTGTTGCCTCTTTCATCTCAACCTGAGCCCTCCTTCATGATCAGCAGGGAAAGAAAGATGAAGAATTGCAAATGGCCTTTTCACTACTCTGCCTTAAAGTGATATGCATCACTCTGTTCACATTTCATTAATCAAATTTAGCAGCACAACTTTATTAAATAGAGAGGGAGATGACTAGCCTTCCATGTGTCAGGAAGGGGAGAAGAATGTATATTACTAAAAGCTAGCATTGTCTACTATATTGGCTGACATTATACAGCATTTTCTATGTGATAGGCTATGTGTGCTATGACCCACAAATAAAGACTTCCAGTGGTATGTTCTCAATGGTTACCACCTTGATTAGAGCAGCACTTAGTCATGTTCAGTCTGGGCTTATTGTCCTAGACCACAACAGATGAGACTTCAAATGCTTGGGAAACTACCATTGACTTGGATTTACAAATGCTCTGAGAACATTCAACTATTCCCAGATATGTACATGCAATAACAGGACAAGAATTATGTCTATCAGTTTCTACCTTAATTTGTGGGTCATAACATACCCCAGGGATGGTATTATGGTACCAACTGGAGACATACCCACACAAATAAGCCACATGCTTAGCAGAATCCATGCTTGGGTATAAATATTCATAAACTCTGTTCTTCCAGTGTTTGGATATCAGATTTTATGTTTTAGGAAGTTGATGCTGGGTCTGAAAAGATTAATGGAAGAAAGCCCTTCTCTGGGGCATCCTCCAACTTCATAAATGTTACTCCCTGACAACAAACAGTTAACTTTCACACCTCATAACATTGAAAGAAATCCAGGACATCAACATGGCACCATATAGGATGAAGATTCCTGAGCCAAGGACTGAATTTAGGCTCAGTGTTTCTGCTATGTTGTCATTTCCCTCAGGTCACTCATTGACCTAGAAGTCCAAGGGACTGTTAAAACCACTTTGACTCCCTCACATATTTAAAAGGCATCCCACTACATTAATTGTCTCAGAGCCATTCTGCAATACCAAGTGGTGGTGGACAGGTTAATTATAATCAACAACTTATCTTTTATTCAAGGCCATACTCAGCCCCAGACATTACAATCTTTTGGTCCTCAATGGTACACCAAAACATATTCAGTTCAAGTTCAGTTTTTAGAAAATACAGACTCATTATAAAGGTGGAGAAATTTTTATTATCTTAAAAGCAAATGTAAAAATCCCTTTTATTGAAGAAGAGCTATTTTTACTTGGAAAATACTTAAAGTCAAGGGAAGGAGCTGGGGTCCTGAAAGTCTGGGTATTAGCTGGTATAAACACTTAAAAGGAAGGGGAAAGTAACTCTTCATAATAGAAACATAATAGAAGTTTGAGCTTCTGGGGAATATTTGACAGGGGAAGAGAAGTGAGTTAAGTTGATGGATATATGAGCGAAGGGTCAGAGAGAATAAACCCCCACAGGCATGATTTCTAAGAAAGAACTTAAGAAATCAGTGATGTCCTACAAGAAAATGAACTGTGACATGAAACCATTCCTCCTTGTCCTCTACAGTAGCTCAAATGAAGCCCAGATTTATCACTAATATTTTAGTATGAGTCCATTTTTATACAGAATATCTGAGTTCTGCAACTTAGATGATATAAAGTAAAACAAATTGAGCATAAGGGGATGCAGTAGGCAAGGAAGAGGCAGTTCTTATTGTTACCTTTGTTATATCTTAAGACCACCATACCCAGGTTCTCTCATGACTGTCTACCAGATGGATTGTGTGACAATGGATTGTGTGTTCTAAAAGAAATACTCTAATCTTATTACCAGCCAGTGGTTGTGTAGGAGAAATCAAAAGTACATTTAAGAGAAGAGTCAACAGTAGAGACAAAGGGAAATTTTCTAGATCTTTTTTTGTGAAATTGTCTTACTTGATTAAGCCCATAACTCCATATTCTCTAAAATTGTTGCCTATCTCAAAAAGTATGGCAGATACTGTTTTAGATACCCCAAAATTCATATCTTTGCCTAAGCACACAGATAGATGATATTTCCCAGCCTCCGTTGCAATTAAATGTGTGATAAGATTGACTTCTAGCCAATGAAATATGAGCATCAATGACATAAGCCACTTTCAGCTTGACCCATAAAAATAGATCTCCTACCTGATTGAAGAGATCTTAGAGGAACTAGAATAGGGCAGAGTCTGGGCCCCTGAAAAATACTTGGAAGCCCTCCCAATCAGGGCCACAAAAATCAGACTGCAAAAGAATAAGAAATAAATCACTATGTTAAGCCACTAAAATTTGGCATTTAACTATTACAGTAGCTAATATTACAACTTAATTAATACAAAGAATAACAGTTTTCACTACAAGAAAAGACTCATGTTTTCTGATGCTTAAAAATCACAGAATTCTGGAGTTAAGCGTGAAATAAGAAATCATCCAGTCCAACATGTTCTGCATTTACCAAACCCCAAGATTGTCAATAATTCTTCATGAGCGCTCTTCTAAATGACATAATTAACTTCTGGCTCCATTTCTCACGGGCTCTCACTGTTTCCAGACTGGGTTTGCATATAGCTTCCCCAAGTATGATATATGATATCTTAATTACTCAGGAATGGTGCTTGCTTTTAGGTTACTCCCAAGTGGCAATGTATAGTCATAAGCAAATTACACAACATTATAAATAACAAGTTTTCAAGGTGCTAATGTTGTTTTGGAAGAAATTATACTCCAAACATTTCTGTAAGCATATAAATAAGGTTCAATATTTTCCTTTCAGATTAGTAATATCTAGGAATTTAACACTTAGACTATCGTTCCTGTTAAATAGTTATTGTGATTTTCCATGATTTTACCTTAGGAATATGTTTATTTCTCCTGAATCTATCTTTCTCATTATGGTTACTCTGTTATTTCAAAACAAGCTCCCACATATCTGTCACTGATGAAAGCTCTAGAATTACTTTTTATCTTTGGCAAGCCATGATTCTTCCAGAAGCATCTTTTCAATATGGATTTTTTATATATCCACACTTGTAAATCTGTAATATATTTTTTGTATCACAAACATTTAGTCTCTATTTAAGAATCTTATTTCAGTGCTTAATAACATTAGCAACATCACTTTATGATCTGCTTGATGAAATATTGTTTTGTGGTAAATCTTTCCAGACCACCTTAGGGCTTTCTGCTAACATGTTCTATTCCTTTTTTTACAAGCAGTTCACATTTAACCTTAAAGGAAGGACTCGGTTCACTTCTGTTGTACAAAAATGTCTTTATGTCTCATATTCCTTTGCTACTATAAAAGTTTATATTATAGCAGGTAATATGCAACAAAATATACCTTAAGCAAATTGCATGTTAGATGGTTTATTTAAATGTCAAAGTAAAACTTTGTCTTTTGAACCAGTTCATAATAAGAGCAACAAATTTCAAGTTCTGTATATTTTCAAGATTTGTGTTCCATTACAGAGTCAGTAATCTCTTGAAAAGCCATGGAGCATCAAAATAGTTCTCTAATATTTGAAACATGTGTAGTCCTCCTGCTTTCTAGTAACAATTTCCATTGCATGTTTTCCAGCATATCTTATTTGCTTCCTTGCAAGATAGATCTCCTTTTTCTGACAAAACAGTAACAGAATTCAGAATTCCCATCATGTCTTAATAATTACAGTCAAGATGTTTCATAAAACTTATGTTTAATGTTACTATCTAGAAAACCATTTGATGAATTTTAGTATTATTTTAGTGGGGGGTTGTTTGTTTGGTTTTGAATATTTGTGATTCTTTTCATCTAACCCAATGGAAACATAGACAGTTATACTGATCAAATAGTGATGTTTTGTTTTCAGAATAAACAAATACCATTCCTAACTGTAAGGCTTCAAAATAGCTTCCCATTATATTATTTTTATGGACAATATCTATTAGAAAAAATAATATTTCTAATGCTTCCTCCATCTTAATGTCTCATATATTATTTCTCTTTTCCTCTTTCCAATGACTTATCCTAGTGGGCTAGTTACTGATACCTTTGGATCAATATGACTATCATAGATTCCTAATTATTCTCTCTCTCTCTCTCTCTCTCTCTCTCTCTCTCTCTCTCTCTCTCCCCCCCCCCTCAAAACTTCAGTCTCTTCTGTACACAATGGTCTTATTATTTTTCCTAAAATTATTACATCAGATCATTTTCTCATTCAATAACCTTCTATTGCTGACCAAAGTAGTAATTTCTTGGTCAATTGCATCTTATTCATTTTTGTAACACTCACTCTAGTACCAAGTTCATCTACACTAAATAAATTATTTTAGCTAATGGCTTCAAAATTATTCCAAGTGGTACTAGAGGAGTACAAAGCAAAAGGCAAGTAATTCTGCAAGGCAAAGAGGAAAGTAAAGAAAAATACTATGTAATGAGCTCTTAGCATACTATCTTATATATTCCCCTCAACAGCCTGTGAGCTAAATATCATTATTTTCATTTCATAAATATGAAACTAAAGCTAAAGCTAAAGCTAAAAAGTTAAGTGATGACCAAGTGCACACAGCTAGAAAATGGCAAGCCAAAAGTCAAAGATGGGTTTTACTATAAAATCTTTTTTTTCCTCTTTTTCCGGCTCCAGGCAGTGCGATTCTTGTTTTGAAACACCCATTTTGGTTTCTCAGCTGGGAAAGAAAGGGAAATTCTATGATAAGGAGAGGAAACAGTATGAACAAATAGGCTTATACACATGGGGCATTTGGGAAAACTTGAGTTGTCAACTATTGTTGGAGCACAGTTCCACCACCTCTTCCATTGGTGAATCAGGTAGATAGGCTGGGGAATCTGTCAGTGTTCTAGATCAGGACTTGGGGTAGAGGGTAGATTTACCCACTAAGCAGTTAGCGATATTGGTATATGTGTTACCAGCGATATTGGTATATGTGCTCTGGAGCAAGATGGAGCTATCAGCTCTCTTATCTTCAAAGGTAACCATTATTCTAACTTCTGAAATTTAGAAGTTAGAATTAATAAAACCATTATTCTAGTTTCTGAAATTTTTATTAATGGGACCATGCAGTTATCTGACATCTGGTTTCTTCCAGTCAACATTATATTTATAAGATTCATCCATAATGTGTAGATAGAAATAAAATATGTTCATTTTCGCTGCTGAACAGTATTCTATTTTATAATAGTGCCACCCATTATTTATCCACTTTTTATTATTATTTTATTGTGGTAAGAATATTGTGGATTAACTGTAAGATCTATCCTTTTAACAAATTTTAGGTGTATATTATTGTTGATTATAGGTACAATGGCAGAAAGCAGATCTCTAGAGTTTATTCCTATTGATTAACAACTCCCTATTTCCCTTTCCACCCAGCCCCTGGTAAACACCATTTTTATCTTTATGAATTTAACTATTTTAGATGCTTCATATAAGTGAAATCATGTAGTACTTGTCTTTCTGTATCTCGTTTATTTCACTTAGCATAATGTTCTCAACGTCCATCCATGTTGTCATAAGTTACGGAATTTTCTTTTTTAAGGCTGAATAGTATTCCATTGTATAACATACACACCATGTTTTCTTTCCATTTATCCATTCTAATTCCATATGGATTGCTTCCTGTTTGTAGTCATAGTAAACAATGCTGTTATGAATTTCCAGTGTAGCTTTGATGTTTATGTGTATGTGTTTCTATTGGGTGCATGTCTAAGACTGAAATCGCTGTCCATTGAGTGTACATATGCTTAATTCTAGTAGGTAATATCATTTTTCCAAAGCTGTACCAATTATACTTCTACTAAATGGTATGAGAGTTCCAGATCAATACCAACACATGATATCCAAACCCACATCAACTTTTAGTATTGATATTTTTAATTTAGCCATTCTGGTCACTGCCTAATGTTAACTAATTATAGTTGTTTTTTTTTAAATTTTTTAATGTTTATTTACTTTTTGAGAGAGACAGACAGACAGAACGAGCAGGGAAGGGACAGAGAGAGAGAGACAGAATCTGAAGTGGGCTCCAGGCTCCAAGCTGACAGCACAGACCCCACACGGGGCTCGAACTCACCAACTGTGAGATCATGACCTGAGCCAAAGTCAGACGCTTAACCGACTGAGCCACCCAGGCACCCCATTGAATTATTGTTTTAATTTTCATTTCCCTATTGACTTTGATGAGTGCCTTTTCACATATTTATTGAAAATTTGAATATTATATTTTATGACATATCTATACAAGTTTCTTGTCCCTTTTACTACTGTTACCTATCTTTCTTATTAGTATGAAGGGTTTATTTGTTATATGCATTGCAAATGTCTTTTCCTATCTTAGCTTGCTTTATCACTCTCTTGATGGTAGCTCTTGATGAAAAAAAGTTCCTAATTTTAATATTATCCACTACTTCGATATTTGCCAATCTTTTCCTTTATGGTTAATGTACTTTATAATGATGGTCAAGAAATCTTTGCCTATAGAAATGGAATGATAAATAAGAAGTGTCTCTAAGAATCAGGAGTCAGTTAAGAACAAGATCAAAACAGATACAGAAAAAGAGCAAATGAACAAGGTCAAGTCTTGTATCTTTAGGTTCATAGTATGTGGATGTATTTGGATTACTTACGACTACAGAGTTGAAATGGACACTACATCCGACTGAGATCCCCTCTGCCAAACAGGGCTCAGTCTAAGTTTCTTTGGAATGACATAAGAAAAAGCTGGTATATATTCAAAGCTAATCTTGGTAGGAGGTTAATTGCAGCATACTAGGTTACCAGTGTACTACTTTTACTATGTACTCAGATTCCCCATCTGAAGCTATAGGTCCTAGATGTAGAACAGTGTGTCTGTCAGCCAGGTTTGGCATGAAGAAATAAAAGATAGCATAAATGAGCAGGGGTAAATATAGGGGGGGATACTAAAGGGTTGGTTCACTCAGCAAATTATTTTAAAGAACCTTATGAATTATCCTTATAGAACTGCAAGTGTAAATGCCTATAAGGTAGAGAAAGCCATCTAGTGTTTCCCATTGGTCTGTCTGCTTTGATGTTTGGTATAGGTTCTATATACTTTATATTGTTCCTTCCATATTGGAAAGTATATTATTCAGGTTTTCCACTTTTGAGATTCAAACTGACTTCTGAAGAAAAGATAGGAAGGGGAGATAAATCTCTGCTTTTTTAATTGAAAAAAATCAAGATGTTTATAATTTCAGGCATAACTAAATATTCAGGGACTCAAAGACAACTTGGTCTCTGTCTCTCTCTCTCTCGCTCTCTTTTTTTCTGAAGTCTATGTTTTTGTAAGAGCTAATTACCAGTGTAACATACTGGTAATGAACACAAGTTCTAGATCCAGAATTGTCTAGGTTCAAGTCTCAGCTTTACCACTAGCTGTGAAACTTTGGGCAAAACATTTAGCCTCATTTACCACATCTCTAGATTGGGGATGATAAATCTTTATCCTGCCTCTAAGGATTATTGTAAGACTACAACAACTTGTAAGACTGCAAGTTGTGTGGTTGACTGTCACATAGTAATTGCTCAATTAATATTATCTAGCCATATCTTGATTCTGTTTTCACCTGCATTAACTTCAATGTCAGATAGGTTCTCCTTAAGCAGGCTTTTCACACATGGTGGCAAAATTGTCACTAACAGCTCAAGTTGTTTATTATTGGTTTAAATCTGTTATGAAGAGAGATATTTAGCTCCCCAGCAATTCCAAATATAGCTCAGAAATTATCTTCCTGTCTTCTGTTGCATAGTTATCCATAACCCAAGTACTATGGCTCAATTAATGTGATTCTCCAACTGGATCACATAATCAATCCTGGATCAAAGCCAGGAGAGGATCAGTCCCAACCTAATAAAGTGAATTAACAATGGAAGAGAGGTGATGCCCTAAAAAAAGCTGATGGCTTTGCCATAAGAAAAAATAACATGCTGGCCAAGTTAAAACATTAAATGTCTAAGAGAAGCAGGGACCGTACAGGTTTTCTTGAGCAGCTCATCCACGTAACAGTCAGAGCCTTGTATTTGGAAGGACAGGAAATGGGGAAGTAAGGATGGAAGCTTTGATTGCATGAATGTTGTGATTAGCTGAACGGGTAGAGCAATACACTCTGAAAATTACACTGTAGTGGATTATGCCTTGGGCTTGTATAGTAAGTAGCAGTGGAAATAATCTTCTAAAACATGGTTGGTGTAGTAACTGGTCTAAGACGGTCAGTGATGGACAAATGGATCTGAAGATACAGAACCTTGAGCAGAGAGTGTTGGAAGTATGTAGAATATCAGGATTAGGTAGTTTTTCTTAATAAATCATATGACAACAATGACTAGGGGAACTGAAGTTTCAGTAAAGAGAATGAGGCCTGCCATTTTGGTGAACGCATCTACCAAGTTTCTGATGTGGTCTTTGAAAGATGTAAGTATTTTATCAATCTAGGGTGATGGTTTTGCAGATGGGCTAGGGGGATTGGAGTGAATAAAGAAAGTCTTCCAGAATGTCCTAATCCCAAAGAAAGAGATAGCTGGGTTGTGCTATAGTATAGGGCATTGTGTTTAAAGAGGGAGAACTGAAATTTCTAAGAGCAACATCAGCATAAGAGTACAATTAAGACTTATGTCTGTATTTCCTCATTTAAATGGTGGAGCATGGTGTTTTTGTCTAGTTTAGGACCTGATGGGGGCTGTGTCTGGCTTACTACCAGACACTAAAAGGCATAATCTCTACTTGTTGTTTCTGCCTAATTGTCTCAATTATTGTCAGCTGTGGCCAACTAGTGGACTCATAGTCTGGGCCAGCTTCCCAGTCAGCTCTCTCTTGAGGTCCTCCTGATCTAAGTCATAAAGTGTGGGCCAATTTCAGGCCAGTTGCTGCTAGAAGAACTTAAATTCTACACTTACACTTTCCAATACAGATGTGCTAAATATTCTGTTAGGGTAGCCTGGACATTTCAAACATAGTCTAGAAGATGGCCAGAAACCCACACGCAATTCACCAATGGGAAACTGCTAGGTTATCTAAATAAAATTATGCATTTTCCAATGGCTAATTAGCAAAAGACTAAAAATATTACTTTTTAGATTCCATTTCCATTCATTAGAAAGTATTTATTGAGCACTTATTATGTGCCAGGAAACTGTGTGTATGTGTGTGTGTGTGTGTGTGTGTGTGTGCGCGTGTGTTTTAAGTTCTGGGAATGTTTCCATGATTACAGCAAATAAAAATTGCTGCCTTCATCTAGCACACATTCTAGTAAGGTAGGACAGACATTTTAAACATAGTAAGTAAAATGTACAGTATGGAAGGAAATGCCAGAATGTCTGAGATTTGCTTTAAAATATATCAAAAGTAGTGGGGGTATAGGTTAAATAACATTAGTAAAATATTGATAATTATTGAAGCTTGGTGATGAGACATGGCAATTCATTATACTATTCATACACACACATACACACACACAATTGTTCATTTGTGATAAATGCTATATAGAAAAGTAAACCAGAATAGGACAATAAATGGTAGTTGGGGAACTACCATTTATTATAAACAGAATGGTCAGAGAAGGCCTGTAGGAAGGTAACATCTGAGCAAAGATCATAGGGATAGGGTCACACATTTACTTCCTATACTCAGATATACAATAACTGGGGTATTTTCATTTTCTGTAACCTATTTGATCTTCCTTATAAGCCCCCACTAGCTTTTGGGAAGCACATAAGAAAAAAAAAAAAAAAATCTAAACTTAATCCTGTCCAGGAAAACCGCAGCCTAATCTACTTGTTGCTTCAAAGGTGCAGGATGGGACACACTAATGAGGCAATGCAGACACACAAACTTTTATTATCTCTATACTGAACACGACCTTCTCAGTTAAATATAACAGGGCTAAGGCATCCAAGTACTTTCTATGTATGCAGGTCTATACATATTTATGCCTCACCCGAGTTTATTACCATTTTTATGTTCTCATCTTTCTTCCACAATTTCTCTCCCTTACCCTCCAATTGCTACCTAGTTTTTCCACAAGGTAACAATAACTAGACCACAGGTTGCTCTACCGCTGTTTAACCATGACTTCGTTTTCTTATTTTCTCTTCTTATTAAAATATCATTATCATGAAGAAGGATTACATTGCTCAGGACATCAGGAGTGTGGCCTTCTACAGCATAAGTCAGTTAGAGCCTCTCCTTTGGTCAAACTACAATTGTGGTCTTTAGTTCCTCCTATGCTTATCATCATAAGAATGTAAACATTCTGCAGTTGCCTCATCCTTATCTATTTTTCACAATGTTTTGCTGACCTTACACTTTCCCCTGAATTCAGTGACCTCATACATTTTGCTCTGGATAACCCACATTAATATAATTTCATCCTCTAATAGAAGATATTTTCCTTCTGATCAATTCTACTCCACATCAAGGATTTGAATAGTCTAATCCTTCTGATTCTCTCCCTTAAGCTTTGCCTCAGCCCCTGCTCTCCCGTCCAGAAACTGACTGAACCTTCCTTTTTCTGTCTAATTGAATTCTCCCTTTTAAAAAACCGCTAGGCTAGTTTTTTTGTTTGTTTTTTACTCTGATCACAGTTCAGTGTGTTGTGAATAGTGTATTTAAAAGAAATGAAATTATAATGAATAA
The DNA here is from genome assembly GCF_023721935.1 of Panthera uncia. Taxonomy (NCBI): domain Eukaryota; kingdom Metazoa; phylum Chordata; class Mammalia; order Carnivora; family Felidae; genus Panthera; species Panthera uncia. The sequence continues at coordinate 75,178,886 of NW_026057577.1, read as the reverse complement.
AGTATATCAAAATACATTGCAAACAATAAGAGTTTTTTATGTAACAGCTTCGTTTCAGCTATAACAGAGACAGATGATAGATAGATAGAAAGATGGCGGATAGATAGATAGATACTGAATATAATACATACAAGTGAACTGGGTCATAACACATTGTTTTCTATTGTGATTAGTGGTGCTTTGAAAGCCCAATAGCTATCAGGCCTAGCTTTTGATATGTTAAATGCAAGTAAGAGGAGTTTGGGAAAACCTTTTCACTCTCCAGGTTTGCAAGACAATTCTCTTCCTAGAGAGGTCAAGAAAGTCAGCTTTTGAGTCTAAAGCTCACCAATGTCCTTTTTGGTGCAGCTTCTTTTGTATAATAGTCTCTAGCTCTTTTTTGTGTAAGAAGTCTCAAACCCTGGGGGAGAAAAGATGCAAACAAAAAAGCACTAAATTGTATCAGTGTTATATTGTAAACTATTACCCTATTAAACATGCCAATTATAAGTCTTGGGCTTCCATGTAGATTTGCAGTTGCTTAAGCAAGAAAGGCATTTTTTCTCATTGACCTCGAGACATGTTTGAGGAGATGAAGCGATGTCGACTTGCAGATCCCTTGGACAGCTGTGGGAGAAGATGCTGGTACCTGCAGGACAAGCAGTTTCTCTTCTTAACTAACTAGTTCAGCCAGGTGGGTAGGTATAAATATTATGGTCAGCATTCCCCTCCCTCATCTCTGGGCTTCAACAGATGTACTTATCCCACTAGACTACAAGCATTTTCGTTGACTGCTACATCATTAGCAATAAGAACTGCATCTAGCGTTAGTGTATACTCAAAAAAATTTTTTTGTTGAAAAAAAAAAACTGCTGATTTAAAGTGTATTTTTGCACCTATCTTTAGGAAATGTATGTTCCTAGAATCAACAGCAGCAGAACGCCCATTGTCCCCACACAGGGATTAAGTATTAGGCTGCCCTGGGCTACAGACCTTCAAGCATGGGAATGACCACGGTAACTACATTGACTGCAGAGGCCCAGAATAAAAAAAGGTAAGTCAGAATCTCAAAATTCAAGATTTAAGAGCCAGAACATACACACAAATGCCAAGTTGAGGAAGTAGAAGAGATGGAGTGAAGACTCAGTGTGTGTATAAGAAATGGACCAGAACCAGGGAAGTGGGGCCCAGAATGGGCTTTGCAAACACCACCGAGTAGTGTCTTTTATAGGCCTACAGTTAAGTGACCTATAGTGAATTAGACTAAGAGGTAGAGGACTGAGAGAGAAAGTGGGGGGATGGTTAAAGGAGCAAAACTTGATATATAGATGGGCTTTTGGGCAAAAAAAGTAACAAAAGAGAGAGGGCCTGAAGAAAGTCAAGGAAAAAATAGATTTGGGACACATTTGTTTTATTGTAATCTTCAAGATTTGGTCACCAAGTGTTTGCAAACTCTTAAGAATAACAATGATTAAGGTAATCTACTTTGAGGAACTGAGAAGATAGTGATTGTATTAAAAAGGAATGGAGACTATGGGGGAGCAGTTTTGTTCGTTTTATGAGTTTACTTCTGAACATAATGAAGTGTCTGTAAAACATTCAACTTGAGAAATCAAAAAGGCCTTTGGAAAATTTTATGTACATCTTAGAAAAGACATTAGAGCTGGAACTAAAGATTTAGGAATCCAGAGCACCTGGGTGGCTCAGTCAGTTGAGCATCTGACTCTTGATGCTGGCTCAGGTCATGATCTTGTGATTTATGGGTTCAAGCCCCCACATCAAGCTCCTCACTGACAGCTTGGATCCTGCTTGGGATTCTGTCTCTCCCTCTTCCTGCCCCCTCCCCTGCTCTCTCTCTCTCTCTCTCTCAAAATAAAGAAATAAACTTTAAAAAAAGAAAGATTTAGGAATCCATTTGTAAGTGTTAATGAATTTCATAGGAGTAATTTGAATGTAAAGATTGCTCATGGAATCGTATAGAGAAAAAAGAATGAAGCATGGAAGGATGAGGTAGTTTAACATTTAGTGATATATGGAAGAAGATCATCCAGTAAAAGGAATATAGATAAAATAGGGCCAGTGGTATTTAAGAAAATTAATTTGTTATTCAAGTCTTATTTTCTTATCCTTCCCCCATGATTATGCTACATGTGATAGCGAAAATTAATCACCTCATTCAGATTCTTCCTTTCTCTCCTCCATTTCCACATATATAAATATGTATATTATTGCAGATTGGGATCCCAGGAAACAGACTCTAAGATTCTAAGATCTGCATGTAGGGGTCCCATGGAGGAGGGAGATTCTCTTGGAAAAAAGATCTGTGAGAGGTAAGAGAAATAGGATGGGAAAGAGGGAGAATTTGCTTATTTTTAAAAATATTTATTTATTTATTTATTTAGGCCAGAGCAGGGAGGGGGCAGAGAGAGAGAAAGGGCAAGAGAGAATCCTAAGCAGGCTCTGCATTGATGCGAGGGGAGGGGGGCAGGGGTGGTGAGAGGAGAGGGGTTCAATCTGGAGACTATGAGATCATGACTTGAGCAGAAATCAAGAATCAGACACTTAACCAACTGAGCCACCCAGGCACCTTGGAAAGAGGGAGAATTTGAACTGTGATGCAGTTATAACACAGGGCTCAGTTAACCCACTTGGAGCTCGGAAGCCCCTTGAGAGAAATTCCCGACATCAACAGAGGGGGTGTAAATTTGATGCAGGAGTTTTTTTTATGTCAAGATGAATTTCCAGAGAATACAACTATGAACAGTCAGCAGCCAATACTCTAGGCAGATGCAAGCATGGGTGTCTCAGTCCTTAAAGGGTTGAAATCTGGGTGTAAAAGCACAGCATCCACTACAGACTCTCGTTTATATCTTCATAGGCGTGAGCTCGCTCGCATGTGTGTGTGTATTTAGTTACTCTCTGGTTTATCAGTCAGTATATAGTAAAAAAATGATTACTGATGACAAAAGCATTTTGGCAATTTAACAAATATGTTGGTACACTGACTGAACCTGCTGTTGTTGTGAAGCTACTAGTAAGAACAATTTTCCAACTCATATCCCAGAGGTGGAAACAGCATAAACCTGTGTGGGGAAACCAAGATCAAGAAAGCTTATCTCTTCCCTAAGAGAAACAGTCAATTAAACTGTCTATTTTGGGGTGCCTGGGTGGCTCAGCTGTTTAAGTATCCAACTCTTTATTTCAGCTCAGGTCATATCTCATGGTTTGTGAGGCTGAGCATTGAGGCAGGCTCCACACTGTGGAGCCTGCCTGGGATTCTCTCCCTCTCTCCCTGCCCCTCCCCCATTCTCTCTCTCTTACTCTCTCTCTTAAAATAAATAAATACATATTTTTTTAATGTCTCTCTTATGCCCTGATCTTTACAGTTTGCTTATATTGTAGCATTAGAATGGGAACTGTATTATATTATTCAGAGCTACCTACATAATAACAAATGAGATGTTTGCCAGAAATTTTCACAGCCTATCATAGTGCTTACTAAGGATAATTTTTAACAGACATATAGATATAATGTGTTGTAATGATTTTTTTTTTTTTTTTTTTTGAAGGGACTTACACTATTTCTGCTTGGGCTCATTTGGAGCTCTCAGAGGCACTTATATGACAGTGAGGGCCAGGCTCTGGCCAGGACTCTGGTGTCTGGAGGTTATGTGCACACAACATAACCAAGGTTTTAGCTTTTTGGTGGTAAGGAGGGGGAACCATAGTTCAGAGCAGGGAAAGCCCCCAGATGCACCATAAGCAGGGCAATGCAGAGTTCTTACTGACTGAATAATAAAAGAAGCATCTAGTCAAGCAAAGTAGTACAGACCTGGGATTTTATATGCAATTATTTTTATAGATCATCCAAACTTAATACTATAGTACAAAGCAAATCTAAGACTTCCACGCTTTATAAAAATATGTTTCTGGGTTGTCTCAAATCCTCTTTGTAAAGAATTCAGATGTATGTAAATACTAACATAGTAATAGAAATAGTAGTAGTCAGTGAAAACCAGGAATAGGATCAGGAAGAGACATCAGATTTATTTGTGAATTCGGGTAATACAAATTAATAATTTTTGACTCATTTTTTTGAATTATTAAATAATTCTGAGGGGATAAACTTGACTTTATTCAAGCCTAAATTTCTTCAGATCTCTTCTAAATCTACTGCAAAGTTCATAAGTAGCTTCCATTTCATGGACACATACTAAAAGAAATGGTTTGTTGTGTGGGTGATATTAAGGACAAAATCAAATTCTGCCATCAAGTGGTTACATAGTTTTGGATATATCACATAAACCCTTTAGGCTTTCATTTTCTTACCTATAAAATGAGGGGTTAGACAATTACTAAGGATCCTTCATGCTATAAGGGATACATGTGAGGTACAAATGATTCATTAGTAATGAATTTTAAGAGCTTAACATAAAACTGAAGGAAGCATCTTAAAAGCAAAATTATAGAATTTTGCCTCTGACATATATGCTAAGCTATAGAATTCTTGAAAGTAGTCTGTTACTGCCCTCTCCTGTTAATTATATGGTGAAGATAAGAAATAAACCATAAGAAATGTGAAAGGTACTAATAGGTACATGAAAATATACACAATATCACTAATCATTTGGGAAATGAAAATTACAATCACAATGAGATATCACCTCACATCTGGCCATCATCAAAAAAAACAAGAGACAAGAAATGCTGATGAGGATGTGTAAAAAAGGGAACCCTCGTGCAATGTTGTTGGGAATGTAAACTGGTGCAGTCATGACAGAAAATAATATGGAGGATCCTCAACAAATTAAAAATAGAACTACGGCATGGTCCGGCAATCCCACTTCTGGGTATGCATCCAAAGGTAATGAAAACCAACTCGAAAACACATGTGCACCTCCATGTTCACAACAACATTATTTACAATAGCCAAGATATGGGACAATCTAAGTATCCATCAATGGATGAGTGGCAAAGCAGTCATTTACCCTCCTACCTATACACACGGCGGAATATTACTCAGCCATAAAAATCCTACCATTTGTTTTGTGACAACAGGGACAAACTTTGAAGGCATTATCCTAAGCGAAATAAGACAGAGAAAGACACTCTATGACCTCACTTGTATGTGGAGTCTAAAATAAACCAAAACCAAAAACCAAAAACCAAAAAATCAAAACTCATAGAAAAAGAGATCAGACTTGTGGTTAACAGAGGCAGGAGGGTTGGGGGAGAGGGAATTGGAGGAAGGTGGTCAAAAGGTACAAACTTCTAGCTATAAGATAAATATGTGTTAGGGATGTAATGTATAACATGATGACTACAGCTAATACTGCTATATGATATATAGAAAAAAAGTTACAATAATTCCTAAGAGTTCATCGCAAGAAGAAAATTTTTTCATTTTTTCTTTTCTTTTTATTGTATCTATATGAGAAAATGGATGTTAGCTGAAGCTATTGTTGTAATCATTTCACAATATATATAAATCAAACCATCATTCTGTATGCCTTAGTGATGTATGTCAATTATTTTTCAATAAAACTGGAAAAAAAGTAAACCAAATATGAAAGATTTTTATTTTAAACTAACTTATTAGATTCCTAATACCTCTCCCAACAAATATTCATTTACTCAGAAAGGAGGAAAGATATTAAAATACTGCATTCATGTTGAGATTGATCAAACATTGTAAATTTTTATAGTTAATAAAAAAGCCCATGACTATCACTGCATTAAGAAATTGATCCAAGGAAATAATATGCAACATATGAGGCATCATGAATTCATGTTATTAAATGTAAGTGTAACACTTCCAAAGCAAAAAAAAAAAAAAAAAAAAAAAAAAAAAATTAAGTGCCATAAAGGATCACAGCTGATCTAATCACTATTTTGCCTTTAAAAAAAAAACAGCAAGAAAATTTCTTTTATATGTAGGCTTGCCAAAATCTCAAAGTTCAAGGATATATCTCAAATATCTTTAATGTCTCCTGACAACTAATGCTGCTATTAGGTATTTTATGTATATTTCCTGTTTTTATTTTGTTTTCTCTTGTCTTTGGTTGTTGTTGTTTTATTCTGAGCATCAGACATAAACATTTTACCCTACAACCCAGCAATTGCACTACTAGGCATTTATCCAAGGGATACAGGTGTGCTGTTTCAAAGGGACACATGCACCCCCATGTTTATAGCAGCACTATCAACAATAGCCAAAGTATGGAAAGAGCCCAAATGTCCATCAATGGATGAATGGATAAAGAAAATGTGGTATATATATATATATATATATATATACACACACACATATATATACACACACACACACACACACACACAATGGAGTAGTACTCAGCAATCAAAAAGAATGAAATCTTGCCATTTGCAACTACATGGATGGAACTGGAGGGTATTATGCTAAGTGAAATTAGAGAAAGACAAAAGTCATATGACTTCACTCATATGAGGACTTTAAAAGAGAAAAATGATCAACATAAGGGGAGGGAAACAAAAATAATATAAAAACAGGGAGGGGACAAAACAAAAGGGACTCATAAATATGGAGAACAAACTGAGGGTTGCTGGAGGGGTTGTGGGAGGGGGGATGGGCTAAATTGGTAAGGGGCATTAAGGAATCTACTGAACTCATTGCTTCACTATATACTAATTTGGATGTAAATTTTTAAAAAAAATAAAAAATAAAAAATCAAATAAAAAAACTGTACAGCATAGCACATTAACATTGAAATGTAAATTTTGAAATATAATTACTAATAACTGTATTACCAGGTCATTATTTATTAAATATTGATATGTACAATCTGTGCATTAATTTTAGAAATGCTAGCATCTTGTAATGAATACATACATTACCTATAAAAATAAAATTCACAGGGAATAAGACAAAAAAAATAAACATTTTAAAATTGCTACATGAATTAATGCCTACATTCAAAATGCAACATTTTATTCACTCAACAACTTTTTTAAAGGTTTATTTAGGTTTTGAGAGAGAGACGGGGGCGGAGGCGGGGAGAAGAGATTGTGAGTGGGAGAGGGGCAGAGAGAGAGGGAGACACAGAATCTGAAGCAGCCTCCAGTCTCCAAGCTGTCAGCACAGAGCCCGACGCTAGGCTCTAACTCACAAAACAGGAGATCATGACCTGAACTGAAGTCAGAAGCTTAGCCGACTAAGCCACCCAGGCACTCCAGCAACTTTTTTAAATTGACATGTAACTCACATACCATAAAATTCACAACCCTAATGTATACAGGGCAGTGATTTTTAGCTAAGTCACAAGGGACAACAACTATTTATTGAATGCCTACCATGTTCCAGGTTTCTGGTCAATTTGATCTTCATGTACTAGCAGAGTTTTCAAATTACAACATGAAAATTCCTTATCTATACCACATAAATCAGGCAATGTTGGAATAATTCTTAGCTCCTGACCAGAGATGAATTTAGCCAATACAAAAAATGAAATATGCTTCCAGAGTTAAAGACAATTCAGAGTACAATCAAGTTTTGTTTCCCCTTTGGCATAGTCTGCCTTGTTCATGAACCTAGATTAAATCTCTGTTATCACCTGGATAGATGTGGAATGGTTTATAAACAGGTAGAAGGAGATCATAGAATTTAAGGGCTGAGTAGTGCCTTAGAGATCACCTATATCCTATATCTCCACTGAGAAAATCAGGGAACCTAAGACCAGAGAAGGTTAATGACCAGCTCAAAATCACAAACTCAGAGCATAGCTTTCAAATTCTTACCTAGTGCTTATTTCTCTGTAACAGTTTCCCAGCTGCATTTCTTAGGGGCCCAGGATTCTTGAAGGAGCCAACAGGACTTCCAGGACGACAGAGAGGTAGCTGAGTGGAAGAACCTCTGCAGCCCTCCCTTACCTTCAATTCTACCATCTTTACTTTTACTTCCTTGATTGCCTATGATTCTAAACAAGTTTTTGTTTAAAGATAGCTTCCCTGCTAAAAAATAAATACATTTAAAATTTTGGAAATGCTTAACACCCAAAAAATAAATAATCTAATTTAAAAATGGGCACAAGACATTAATAACATTTTTCTTTTTTTAAAAAATGTTTATTTGTTTATTGAGAAAGAGAGAGAGAGAAAGAGAATGAGAGGGGGAGGGGGAGGGGCAGATAAGGAGGGAGAGAGAATCCCAAGCAGGCTCCATGCTGTCAGTGCAGAGCCTGACATGGGGCTCAATCTCATAAACTGTGAGATCATGACCTGAGCCAAAATTAAGAATCGGAGGCTTAACCAACTGAGCCACCCAGGCGCCGCATGAGTAACATTTTTCTAAGGAAGATGCACAGATGACCAACAGACACATGAAAAGAAGCTCAACATCACTCACCATCAGAGAAATGCAAATCAAAACTATAGTGAGATATTACCTCATACCTGTCAGAATCACTAAAATCAACAACATAAGAAACAACAGGCTCTTATGGCAAGGATGTGGAGAAAGGGGAACCTTCTTATACTGTTGGTGGGAATGCAAACTGGTGCAGCCACTGTGGAAAATAGAATGGAGGTTCCTGAAAAAGTTAAAAATAGAACTACCCTACAATCTAGGAACTGCACTAGTAGGTATTTACCCAAATAACACAAAAATACTAATTCAAAGGGATACATGCACCCCAATGTTTACAGCAGCATTATCTACAACAGGCAAACTATGGAAATAGCCCAGGTGTCCATCGACTAATGAATGTATACAGAAGATGGGGTATATATACACAATGGAAAATTACTCAACCATGAAAAAGAATAAAATCTTGCTATTTGCAACAACATGGTTGGAGCTAGGGAGTATTATACTAAGTCAAATGAGAAAGTCAAATACCATATGATTTCACTCATATGTGGAGTTGAAGAAACAAAACAAATCAGCAAAGGGAAAGAGAGAGAGAGAGAGAGAGAGAGAGAATGAAGGCAAACCAAGAAACAGATTCTTAACTATAGAGAACCGATGGTTACCAGAGGGGAGATGGATGGGGGGGGATGGGTTAAATAGGTAACAGGGATTAGGAATGCAATTGTGATAAGCACAAGGTGACGTATGGAAGTATTAAATTATTATATTGTATACCTGAAACTGATACAACACTATATGTTACTTAAGTGGAATTAAAATAAAAACTTTAAAAAAATAAAATAAATTTTGGAAATGACTGAAGTACTCCATATTGTCCAGAGGAGGTATGCACCTTATTACTGCACACAGTGTAAATATTCTGCCTAGAAAACTGCTCAACACCACCCAAACACTTAAGAGGTTTCTTACTAAATGATATGTTTTACAAATTGCTCCTTTTTCATGCTAGCAGGATTTTAAAAATATATTGTGCATATTTGAAAGTCTAAAAAGGAAAGCATTTTTTCATTTACTGACCTCATGTTCAGGTACTGAAACTACAGAAAACAAATACACATGGGGAGATGATTGTATTCATTAACTGAATGTAAATATACATGAAAAAAAACCCAGATTCCTGACTATAGTTTCCATAGTATTAATTAATCCGAATTGAAAATAGATTAGCATCTTCCCAAGAACACTTGATTTTTAAAAGAATTTATAAAGGCTTTAAAGTCTAATTATGCCTAAAGGAGCAATATAGACACTTTGCCAAATAGTTTACTCCAATATATACTCAGTACTAGTATCGTACTTCTATTAATATAGTATTTATTTCCTAGGGGAACCAGTTTTCAAGGAGTACAAAAGGCTGATCTGACACTTAGCGTGACCAGCTGAACTAGGGGGTAAAAAGAGGGGGGTGAACACAATAGATTACCAAAACTCTGAAAATCATGTCAATAAATTGTCTTCTGTACACTTTGATACTTTCTAGGTCACTTAGTATATTAGTTTTCCCCAAGAAAGTACCACAGATTGGGTTTCTCAGAAAACAGAAATTTATTTTGAGTTCTGTGATGCCAGAAGCTCAAGATCAAGGTGTCGGCAGGGTTGATTTCTTCTGGAGCCTCTCTCCTTGGCTTGTTGGCCATTTTCCCCCGAGTCCTCACACGGTCTTCCCTTCGTACCCATTTTCAAATTTCCTTTCTATGAAGACACCAGTCTTTTTGATTAACTTAATTCCCTCTTTTAAAACTTTATCCCCAAATGCAGTCGCATTCTGAGGTACGGGGAGTTGGGACTTCAACGTATGTATTTTGGGAAGGCACAATTTAGTTCACAATGCTTACCATGAAGCAATAAATGCTGCTGGTAAATGTTTAACAAGCAGCTCTCCAAAAAGGAAAGGTCCTGCATGGTAGCATTTGTTAGTTTCTATGATAAAAATTCTCCCACCACAGCCTATTTCAAGCTACCAATGTGATTTCTCTGAATACAGATTTGGGAAGGGATATGCCACAACACAACATTTTTAAAATTATTTCTGCCATAGAAATATATAGACATAACTAACCTTGAGAGAGAAGGAGTCAACAAAAACTTTTCCGTATAGTGCTAGGTAGTAAATATTTTCGATTTGCTCACCTCTTGTGTTGTAGGAAGAAAGCAGCCATAGGCAGTATGTAAACAGAAGGTCATAGCTGTGTTCCAGTAAAACTCCACTTTCCCGTTGGCCTTTGCCTGGTGATACGGACTTGGAGAGATCTAGTGTTGTAATTGCTTCTTCAGTAGCTTTCAATCAGCCCTCCTATTTCAGCCTTCCTTCCCATCCCCTGGATCAAGTTCTTTGGCTACTCGTTGCTGGCACACCTGAGCCTTCTCAGACTAGATCAGTAGGACAGACATGGAAGTGCACTACTTCGATCTCCCTTCAAGATAGAACTTGCAGTTCAGCTGCAATTAATGCCATTAAAGTAATTGCCTCTACCTGCAGCATTTTTGAGTTTTGATACAGCATTCCAGTGGAGACAACCTCTTCTCTGGTAGCCCTCAGCCAATGACTGAGCATGGCAATCACACTAGGGCACAGCCATTTCTCCCAATGTAGGATTTCCCCAACAGGCAATATTTGTTCCAGAGCTCCATGTCGTGTTGCGTGAGCTTTTGTCAGATTTGTACCATAATCTGAGAGCTTTGTTTCCCGATGCTGCTGTCTTTCCCTTTACCTTTCTTCCAATAGACTTCCTGTACAACTAACTTCATGTCATCTTTTTCTTGGAACACTGAAGGCGGCACAGTTGATAAAAGGTGTCGTCTGAAAAAGCAGTAGATGGGGTTTGGGAAACTAAATCAGAACTGTCCCACTGTCAATGAACCTTGCCACACATGGTATCTGGGGCACGGAGAGGCCCTAGGAGAAATGTGGTGGCCCAGTTATGCCAGTTGGCGCTAAGGCAATTATTCTGAAGCAGAGGAATGCTATGGCTGGGGCAAAAATTTCAGGCAATTCAAAAGTGTGTGTACATGTAGGAACAATACATACAAGGTTTTATTAAGTTGCACAAAGGCCTACAAAAGGTTAATGAAAACCAGAGAGCAGTTAACCAAGTGAAAACTCACTACTTCACTAGTAGCTTCCAAAGTCACTCTTATCCCCTACCCTGGGAAAACAGAAAAAGCTTGAACAGCAAACTCAAAACTTAATTAATCAAGAAAGTTTTAAAACAATTGAAGCCAAGGATAGGTAACTTGTTGGACAACTTGGGACCCTGACACGTGGGATATGGACAGCTGTGCGGATGCCCCCAGAGATTCTGGCTGCTGAGACTCATCTGAACGCTCAGAGCCTACGTATGCTCCCCACTTTTCTGATTAAAAGTTAGCACTCCCTTCAGGCAGAAAGTTACTTTAGTGAGTGGTTCTGAACAAAGCAAAAGGAGGCTCTCTCAGAAACTTACCTCACCTTCTCTCATGGCTGCCATACCAATAACTAGGGTTAAGTCATAGCATAATCCACATGGGAATAAGCTACCCCTGATTTATATCCCAAAGAAGAGCAAGAACTAGTCAGCATATACTGATAGCAAACAGAGGAGTATTTGGGACTGGATTTTCAGAGTGCTTCATCAAGAGAGCTAGAACATAAACTAGACAAGGCTGAGCTTATTGACTTGGAAGCATTCTTGGAATATGGGATTTAACACCCTGGCAGGGGCCCAGGGGGTGGTGCAAACCTCCTGTTAGGATGGTTCCTAGAAGTCTGGACAAAGTACTGGTATGCTGAGAGATGTTGAAATACCTGAATTGCCATGGCAAGCAATGGAGGACGAGATTTAAAAAATCAGAAAAGTAGATACATTATTGAGGCCAGGAGCCCACAGGGAAGATTATGTTCCATGAGAGAGGTCAGAGGATACACCATTCACCAAGACATTGGGCATGCCCAGGTAAGAGAGGCATTACCCTTACAAAGAAGTTCAGTGACAGCTTGCCTTTAAAGGCCAGAGTTTATAATAGGTGATATTATCATAGAACTCGGCTTATTAACAGCAACAGGAATGTTGGGACCCAAATGCACAATAGATCCAGAAGACAAAACTTAATGCTAGAAGTCAGGGTATTCACAATTATCCTAATAACTGTCAAAACCAGCATTATAGCCAAAGGAGTTAACCTGGAAAGAGTTGTAGAGATGTTTTCTAGAACTCAGTGTTCCTAGGGGGAGAAATTGATGGGCAGTCAACAAGGATACTGCCTAATATATGTAATCAAAGAAAGCAAGAGTGGATGAAGATACTTGGTCATAATAGAAAAAAAAGTCATGATCCCTTGCCCAGTTCCCAGATCTCAGCTCATTTTCAGGCCCAGAACCTGTTGATTATGGAGGCAGCCAGGTCCTGGAGGAAAGGACTCCACAATACTATGGAAAATAGATATTATACTGATTCTTCTAGTTAGTCCTTCTCCCAAAGGAACCTCGGCCATTTTCTCAGGTGACTGAACATTAAGGAAAAGGAAATATCCAGACATTTCAGGGAAAATTGGACATAGGGTATGAGTTGACATTGATACTTGGAGACCAAGAGTGTTATCCTGGTCTCCCCATTAAAAATAGGAACATATAAAGGCCAGGTAATAAATGTAGTCTGGGACAAACCTGGGCTCGCAGTGAGTACAGCGCGTCTGTAGAAACAGCTAGCGCTCTCATTTCTTCAGTCCCTAAATGTTATGAGTATGATTGACATATTCGGCAGTTGGAGTAATCCCCACATTGGGTTTTAGTTCCTAAAGCAAGAGCTGTTACAGTGGGGAAGGCTAAATAGGAGTCTTGGAAACTAATACCCCGTTCACTTCTGACTAAACTACAACAAAAACAAAGCAATATATCATATTTTGGGTACAGATGGTAAAGATGAGTGCCACTCCTAAGGATCACAAGGATGCCTGGGTGGTCGTCTGTAACGGTTAATTTTATGTGTCAACTTGACTGGGCCACAAGGTGCCCAGATATTTGGTTAAACATTCTGGGTGTGTCTGTAAGAGTGCATCTGGATCCAAATTTCCATTTGAATAGGTGGACTGACTAGATTGTCCTCCCCAATGTGAGTGGCCCTCATCTGGATTTATTAAAGACCGGAATAAAACAAAAAAGGCTGAATAATGGAGAATTTTCTCTGTCTGTCTTAGAGCTGGGAATCAGTCTTCTGCCTTTGGACTCAGACTCAGACTTGAACTTACAATATCAACTCTCCTGGGTCTCAGGGCTTTGGACTAGGACCAGAACAATACCATCAGCTCTCCTGGGTCTCCAGCTTGCCAAATGCAGATCTTGGGAATTAGTCTCTAAAGCATGAGCCAATTCCTTAAAAAAAAAAAAAAAAAAAAAAAAAAAAAAAAAAAAAAAAAAATTTAAAGATATATATATTTATCTATCTCCTATTATTCCATTCCTCTGGAGAACCCTAATACATGGTCCCTATCATATCTCCATTTAATTCACTTGTCTGCCCCCTGCAAAAACTGGGTGAATCCTGGAGAATTATCATATACCACCATAAGCCCAAACAAGTAGTAGCCTTGACTGCAGCCCAGGCTTGGCCTGTCCCTTTAATAGAGCATATTAATATGGCTTCAGTTACAAAGTATATGGTAAAGCAAACTGAGCACAAAATCTTCTGGAAGTTTATGCTATTTTACTTTTTTTTTTTTTTAATAGTTGCCTCACACACACACCTCATTTATCTGAATATTCTTGGCCAGTTGTCTTTCAGGTTTTCAAAATCATTCCCAAAATTTTTGTAGAAACTTGTTTCCCTTCTTAGTTTACCAGTTTATGTAATTTTTTTCAATGACTTAACTACAATAACAAGTACAACTAGCATTAACAGGCTTCAAAGAACAAACACATAATTTAAAATATGCAATTCAACTTATAGGAGCAGAAATGTATATTGCACTAGAGTAGCTTACCACCTATAAGCCTTTAGAAGTTCAGCGTGCTGATGACAGCAGTCAGTGTGTTTTACAGAGGGAATGGAAAGGGTGGGTTCTTCATTCCAAGGAGGTGTAGTGGATTTAAGATTAAGTGGCCCTCAGTTGTGATTATGTTTATACTCAGAAAGGACATGATTCTCCTCTCCTTCCTAGAGCCATGTATGTGTATATGGTGGGGGCGCAGATGAAATGAAAGGCAGTGGTACAGAAATGTACTTTTGGTCTTTCCAACCCTAAACATATCTGATCTTATCCTTTGCCTGCCCCAGACCATTGCTAGTTCTCATTGCTCTCAAGACAAATAAAAACTCCTTTAAAGTGCTGTGTAAATCCCTTCACCAGCTCGGAGTCCCTGTGTTTTCAATCATATTTGTACCTTTTTCCACTTCCCCCACCGACCCTCCTGCCCTGCCAAAGCAGAGGGGATCATGCTTTTCCACTTGCTTATGACTTTGCCACTCAGTCTAGAATGAAATTTTCTTTCTTCTTCAGGGTGACTATATCATTTACTGTCCAAACTGGTACATACTTGAGAGCAAAAGGGGACACGAACCAGGTGGGACAATGGGAGAAAATACAAAAACTGGGGTAGTCAATATTCATTATGGGCCCACTGATTTCCTCACTTCTGTGATCTCAGTGCCTAACACTCAGAGGATGCTCCAAAAATTTTGGTTGAAAATTGATTATATATTCTATGATCTTCTCCTACTGCTGTTTTTTATTTTCCTCTAACACATATAGAAACTGTGTGAATTATCGAATGTGCCCTTTCTTCATGGCAGCAAATTCCAGACTACATAGCAAGAGGACACAGGCTGGATTTCAGCCACTACTTTCCTCTCACGCGGGCATTTTTCTGTAGTGAAAAAAAAATTAGATGTGTCTCCAATTATTTATCCTATAGAAAAATTAAGTGGTTGTGGGAGATACTGAAACACTCCACTAAAATATATGTTAGACAACATTTGAAATCTGGATGAGAAAAGATGCAAAGTGAATTTGCAGTAAGAGGAGGAAAGTATCAAATTATCCATCTAGAATTTTATGCAGAGTGAACAAGAGAGCACTGTGAAAATCTATAGGGGAACGATAAATTTGCTTCACATTGAAACAGGAAAATATTTTACAAGAGGAGCATGGGGCCATAATATTACTTAGAGAAAGCATACTATCAGTATCAAACTAAAAAAAAAGAAAAACTGATACTCTTATTGCTCAGAAACAGGTTATAACAACTGTATACATAAAATGCTCATTTTGTTCTAAGAAATCTTAACAAACAAGAATTCAGTATTGTTTGGGTTGTTCAATACTTCTGCAGCATAGTACATACATTTAGAGATATTATCCACTGGGCACTTTAAAAACAAACAAACCTGCTAACTTTTTATCTTTTAAGAGCCTTCCTTTTTTTCTATGTGCACTCTCTATACCCCACTCTTCTATTACCATTCTCTACATCTAGGATGTCAGATACTTTGGTTAAAAAGTAATTAAAAAAATCATTTTTTTAATGGACTCAGTTTAAAATTCTACACTTTAGGGTGCCTGGGTGGCTCAGTTGGTTGAATGTCCGAATCTTCAGCTCAGGTCATGATCCCAGGGTTGTGGGATCCAACCCCGAGTCAGGCTCTGTGCTGAGTATGGAGTCTGCTTGGGATTCTCTCACTCTCTTTCTCTCCCCCTACCCTCTACCCCTCTTTTCTACTCATGTTCTCTAAAATAAAATAAAAAATTCTAAACTCCTTTGGTTCTTTTTGAAAAAGTCTAAAAAATTAAAGTACATGGTTAAAAAAATGAAATATTTTTGATGGACTAACAACTAAAAGAATAACCGATGCCTCCTTTCTCTTCTCTTCATCTCTGGGCCCTGAGGCAAACACTTTTCAGGTATTTAAAGCTGTTTCTTCTGTTAACAAGCCCCATTTCCTAAATAATAGATATTAAAAGCTATTTTATTTCTTTATTTACATATTTTAGACAATGTCTCTTCACTTGTTAAGAGACTTATTAAGACAAACCTGATAGGGCAAAGGACACCTGCATGGTTCAGTTGGTTAAGTGCCCAACTTTGGGTCAGGTCATGATCTCCAGTCCTGACACGGTTTTGTCAGGTAGGATGCCTCAACTTCTAGTAATAGCAATCCACCTCATTTAAGAAATAAGAACTGCACTGATTTCCACAATTGGAAGCCCAGAGTTTATTGTGAACCCAAGTCCACTTCCAGTGGCACTGGCTCCATTTCTCTGTGGTTCCCTCAGTTCTATTATCCTCGGTATGATGTCCCCATCCTTAGACTGCCTCTCCTGTGGAGGTAAATGGGTTGTAGGAATTCCTGGTTTCACATTGACACAGCTGACATCCAAAAGAAGAAAGAGGTCATTCTCCGATTTTTCACATTAAAACAAAGAAATCTCTTTTTCTGAATATCTAGACAAACCCCCGATAGACCTCTACTACAAATTGGGTCATATGTTCATTCCTGAACCACTCCCTGTAATCTAGGGGATGCCATGAATTTATTGGCTTCAAACTGCCCATCCACAGATTTATTAGAGTAGCAAGGGGAATTGGATTACAATAATTGATTTCATCAGGATGAGCTCTAAAGGGACTACATGGCCACTATGCAATGGGGAAGGGTGGAATGGATGTTGGATCAGCAATGCCAACTTCCACCATAGGCATTTAGCACTCACTTACTACATCCACCCCCTACCACTTCAGGAGGATTACATTGCCGTATGTATTAAAATCCCTAATAGTGTCAACTTCATGATAGCCATGAAAAAGATGGCAAGAGGGTACTACAATTTTATTTCCTTTCTGTAGAATGTTTGTTTTACCTGTAGTTTTTAATTGCTTTTAAAAATCCTACCAAAAAAAGTTACTTTTAACATATCCTCAAACTTTTCCAAATGTTTCATCGTATCAACTGATCAGGAAGATTATCCTGTAGTAGGGGAGAAAACAATAGGCCAGTAACACAAGTAAAATGAGTTAACTGTAAATCCTAATCACTATTTGTATGAGGAAAATAAAGAAGAGAACTAGCAAAAGTAACTGAGGAAAGCCTCTTTAGAGAATGCTGTTTAGAGGGCCTCTCTGAGGAAGTGACATCTGACCGGAGACCTACAGGATGACGGATAGCCTGCAGGAGAAGAGCTGAGAGAAGCATTCCAGGCCTAGAAAGGACAAGAGCAAAAGCCTGCAAGTGGAGAAGAATTTGGCAGGCTTGCGGATAGAAAGGAGGCCAAGTGGCTGGGACATAATGAGTAGGGGGGAGAATGATGGGGTAAGACTCTGCAGAGCTAGACTGAAGTGAGGTCATGCAGGCTCTTGGAAGACCATGGAAAAAGGTTGGATTTTTCTGAAAGGGTGTCAAACAGTGGAGCAATAGGATTTACTTTACGTTTTTAAAGACGCTCTACGGATTCTTTGTTAAGAGTAGATTCAGAGGGTGGGTGGGATAAGAGCTGAAATGGAAGTATGAGAATAGGCACGATACTGGCTGCCACTTCCTTCCTCATAGCAATTCTACAGACTGTACTCTTTATACTATGTTATTTATTTATTTATTTATTTATTTAATTTTTGTTTATTTATTTTTGAGAGAGAGAGACAGACAGAGCATGAGCAGGGGAGGGGCAGAGACAGAGGGAGACATAAAACTCAAAGCAGGCTCCAGACTCTAAGCTGTCAGCACAGAGCCCAACGTGGGGCTTGAACTCACGAACCGCAAAACCATGACCTGAGCCAAAGCTGACTGAGCCACCCAGGTGCCCCCATCCTATGTTTTTTTTTTTAAAAAAAGTTTGAATAGTGTTGAAAATGTTTAATCAGCTTTATTTATTAATGACTAGATGTTAATTTAACTATGAAGACAGAAAGAACATCAAATTTAAAGTACTTGTACTTGTTTGTCTTATTCATTTATTTCAGATGAATCAGGTAGGCTCAGCTACCATCTTCTCTGGAAGTTTTGTTAGTGACATAAATAAAAGGATAGTGTCATGTAATTTTTACTTACATTTCTCTAATGAAAGTGATCTTAACTAGTCAGAGTAAAAAATAGGTGATCCACCATATTAAATAATATTAAGAAAGCATAAAATCAAATTGATTTTTAGTTTTTCTTTTTAAGTAAAGCATTTATGCCTTAATATGCTATACCAAATCTCTAAATATTTCACATTTCAGGGTGAAAAATTAACATCTATGGAGAATTTAAAATGTGAAATGTGTGCCTGGATGGCTCAGTTGGTTGAGTGTCCGACTTTGGCCCAGGTCATGATCTCATGGTTTGTGGGTTCAAGCCCCACTTCGGGCTCTGGGCTGACAGCTCAGAGCCTGGAGCCTGTTTCAGAATCTGTGTCTCCGTCTCTCTCTTCCCCTCCTCTGCTCATACTCTGTCTCTCTCTCTCTCTCTCTCTCTCTCAAAAATAAATAAACTTAAAAAAAATTTTTTTTAAATAAAATGTGAAAAGATAGAGAAGCTTCTGGCTAAATGAGCACTTTTACTTCCTCAATGTTAATACAAAAATTAGTATAAACAAACAAATAATTTGAATGTGAGTGCTCACTCTATTGAACTCAAATTAGATTCCTTGTTTATTATTATGTACCCTCTGGCCTTATGGCTTTGTCCTCTCTCTTCCTTCTGCATGGAATGCCCCTGCCCCCGCCAAATATCTGCACGACTCTCTGCTTTACTTTATTCAGTTTTTGGCTTACATATCTATGACCTTATCAGAAAAGCTCTCTGTGACCTTGTTTAAAATACCATCTCCATCACCCTCTATCCCTCAAAATACGTATTTTTTTTCTTCGCAGCCCTTACCACTACCAGATATAAGGTATGTGTAATTTCTGGCTCCCCACACAGGAATACAAGTTCCAAAAAAATGCAGAGACTTGGATTTTTTGTTGATTGCTGTATGTCAAACACCTAAAACAAAAAGCACAATATGTATCTGTTTCACATATAGCTGTTGAATAGAATGTGTCCCTATCAAAATAGGACCTACATTCTTAGCATTAAATGAGTCTCTGCTGTATTAAATTAATAATGACTCAACTATATTCTTTTCAATGGAAGACTTTCTTTGCCCCTATATAGTGAATCCCAGGGACAGGCTCTGGGGCATGTCCTCCTTGTCTCCAAGAATATAAGGTCCTCTGAAGCTAATGTCACAGCTCTATCACTGGTCAGCCCTCCACAGCTGTCCACTTCTAGTCATTCTGTTATTTATTGACCGCTTTATTTCCTGGTTTATTATCCTATTTCCCCTTTCCAACACTATACGTAGTCATTCTCAGTGACTTTCAAGTATATTTAGATGATCCATCCAATGGCATAGTCTCTTAGTTCTTTTGTTACGTTTTTGTTTTTTAACCTCTATCATTCCTTTTTGTTTCTTTCTTAGGATTTCCAACTCTCTCCGTACATTGCCCATCTGCTCTTTTATGCTGCCTACTTTGTTCATTATTATTCATTGTATATTAATCATAGTTGTTCTAAATTCCTCATCTGATAATTCCCAACAACTCTGCCATGTCTGGTTCTGATGCTTACACTGTCCAAGTTGTGTTTTTTTGCCTTTTGGTATACCTGGAAATTTTTTCTTCATAGTTGGACATAATGTACTGAATAAAAGGAATTGCAGTAAATAGACTTAGTGATACAGTGTTGAGGTGTTGGTGGAGGAGAAACATTCTACAATCAGGTGATTAGATCTTAGTCTTTTAGTGTCCCTAGGTCTCTGAACTGTGAACTGGGTTTCTCAGTTTTTTTCTGTCCTCCTGAGGTGGGACAGGATGACTAGAGTGGGTAGGAATTGGGTGTTTCCCTTCCCCTAGGTCAGTTAGGCTTTGATAATAGCCTAGCAAGTTAGGTAGGTGCTGGTTAACTAGTTTCTCCTGAGGGCAAGCCTGTTTTAAAAGAAGAATGATCTGAAGTATGTTCAAATGGTTCTTTCCCCCCTCCCCCTGTAGAAAGCACAAGGGAATTCTTGTCAGATATTTACTGTGGGAACCTAGTCAAGCTCTTGGAGGTAAATCTCACAATATTTGGGTAGGCCCCTCTATGACTGGGTCCCCTGATTTTGTAGCTCTCAGAGTTGTCTACACGAAGCCTCCAGCAATTCATCAATTACAGTTCAGACTTTTCTAATCTGTGTATTTGTTTGTCTCGCCAATCTTGGTGGCAGAGGTTTGTCCTGTGTTGTCCCTTCTCTTCCTGATCCAAGAAGAGTTGCTGATTGTATAGTTTGCTAGCATAGAGTGGAGACTTCCAAGCTCCTTACACATGGAACCTTCATCACTTCCAAAGACCATTGCCAACCTCAGTTTATATCCTGGACTAATCCTGGACTGTGTAAACACTGATAACTGTACTCTGTGAAATATCAATTTTGAACATCCTTTTTGGTCCACTACTTCCTATATGTCCAGCTCACTTTAGCTTGGCTGTAAGTCTTTAGCTTCTTACAGACCTCCAGTTCATTGACAGCCTCCTTCACTCCCACTGCTTTTTAATTATCTATATTCACTCTTACATTTATCCAGCTTGGATTTCATGTTTTCATCATACAACCATTCCTTTTGAAGTGAAATCAACTGCCTTGGTTCCCATCTCTCTGTTGAGCTCATTTCACAAAATCTGAAATCTGCTTGATTTCAATTATTTGTTTCTTTGTACAGAGACCCAAGCAATTTCATAAATAATACAATCAGCTAACTCATTTCTCTTTAAACTCATAACCACAGACTGCAAACAAACATCCAAGATAATCTGGCAGTCCTACTATGCTTCCCTAGGAAATTCGTCTTTACATCCTATAAGGGGAAAATGCCATATATATATATTTTTTTCCTATCATGTCAGACTCCTTCACTTTTACTCATTTTCAGCTGATGATCTATTTCCATAAGTCATGGTGAGTACAGAAACCATCAGACAGGATTTACTTCATTTTCATTATAACAAATATTCAAACCTCTCTGCATCTGCACGCACCTTCTCAGCCTTCTTTCCTGTTAAAATGGAAATAGTGTCATTTTCCCAATCATGGGCGACTGTAACTCTTGACACCTATATTTTCTCTTCTTCTCAGTGTTGCTTCTTCAGTTATTCTGTCTACAGCACATCATCAAACTTTCATTCTCTGCTTATTATTCATGCCAGTGTACCAACATATATCAGTATTTTCAACTAAAAAAAATGCTTTGTTGACTTATACCATCCATTACCACACACCTTTTCACAACAAAGGTTTTATGTACACACACATACACACACACTTTTTTAGTAAACAGTGATATTGAATGTTTATGGGAAAAAAATAGCATCTCCCTCTCCCAGTCGTCTCCACTCTGAAATACCTTCAACATTTCTAGCGCTTTGATATTTATCTCCACATTCCCCTCCAAAAATACTTGTTTGCTATTTACTGATATACTTAGATTCTACTGTATAGCAAACAAGGTCCTCAACTCAAATGTTGCTACTCTTCCATCCCAAATTAATCTTGATTCCACCTTTTCTACATTTCAAAGATACTCTTCTAATCCTCACAGCTATTGTATACTAGAATAGCTTTATAAGTGGAGAGTTAGAGCCATTTTCACTTTTGCTACTATTATCCATTTTCTACATAGCAGCTACAATTTTGTAGAAAGTAAATCAGATTATGCTATTCTTTGGTGTAAAGCCTTTCAATAGCATCTTCTTGTGTTTGGAATTAAACCCAAATGCTTTCCAGAGACGACAAGGCTCTGGATCAAAGGAGGTTCCTTGAATGTCTTTTGAGTCCATTAGCAACTTAACTTCTCACACACTATGCTACAGCTATACTTGCCTCCTTTGGTTCTTCACATAGAAGAAACCCGTTCTTACCTTACGGTCTTTGCACCTGTTCTTCTTCCTGCTTTTCCCATGGTTCTTCATACAATAGGCACTACCTCATCCTACCAGTAACAGCTCAAAGAAGCCTTCCCTGACCACTCTACTTCTCTTTCCATTTAAGTGTTTTTACTTTCTCTGGCGTTACCTCACCTTTCCCCTACAAAGCCCATCCCAATTTGTAAACTTGTTTCCTTAATGATCTCTCTTCTTTCCCTCCCCAAAAGTAGAATATCAACTCCAAGTGAGAAAAAAACCCATGTCCATCTTAACACTGCTTTCCATGTACCTACCACAAGGATAGGCATAGAAAGCGAACTTAAGAGGGATGCCTGGGCGGTTCAGTCGTTTAGGCCTCCGAGTTTGGCTCGGTCATGATCTCACGGTTCCTGAATTTGAGCTCTGCGTCGGGCTCTGTGCTGACAGCTCAAAGCCTGGGGCCTGCTTCGGATTCTGTGTCTCCTTCTCTCTCTGCCCCTCTCTTGCTCACACTCTGTTTCTCTCTCTCTCTAATAAACATTAAAAAATTAAAAAAAAAAAAGAGCACCTAAGAAATACTTGAATAGGGGCACCTGGAAGGCTGTCGGTTGGGCGTTCAACTTCGGCTTAGGTCATGATCTCATGGTTTGTGAGTTCCAGCCCTGTGTGGGGCTCTGGACTGACAGAGCCTGGAGCCTGCTTCGGACTCTGTGTCCCCTTCTCTCTCTGCCCCTTCCCCTGCTCACACTCTGTCTCTCTCTGTCTCAAAATAAATAAATGTTAAAAAAAAAAAGAAAAAGAAAAAAGAAATACTTGAATTCTGCAATATGGGGACTAAATGTAAATTCAACTAGTTCAACTAAATTATATATTATATCCAGCAGGAATGGGATAGTAAATAGGCCCTTGAAATCTTATCAGGCATGAGCTAATAGACACACTTCCTAGTAAGTTATTAGGAAATCTGGCTGCAACCAATTTGTATTCTCATTTACAGAGTCTTCCAGGGCCACCCCTGACAAGGGACACTAAGGTTCTTCATTTGGGTCAAGGGTGCCCACTTCTGGCTGGTGCAGATTCTTTTGTGCTGGAGAATGAGAGGTGTTTGAGGGGTTGAGGTAGTCTGTGGTCTGAGTCTACTATGGGGTTTATGGCATGCAACCTGCCAATTTTCTTTCAGGGAGATTTGTTTTGTATTTAGCTAATGCTGAAGACCTTAGTGGGTCAGGTTTCTCCTAAAGTTGTCAATTCTTCTGGACTTCTGTTTCTTAGCAACAGCTGTGATTCTGCCCATCCTCATTGTTCTGAGTTAGCCTCAAAGCAAACAAGAGGAAACGTGTGCATGACAGCTTGCAGTTTGCCATTTAGTAACATTCCCAGACACATAGTGCATTCCAATCTTAGCAGCTACTGATAGACAATCTAAAGGATCATCACACTTTTGTGAGGCATGGAAGGGGATGGGCAGTGAAAAATGTTTT
This sequence comes from Panthera uncia, assembly GCF_023721935.1. Taxonomy (NCBI): domain Eukaryota; kingdom Metazoa; phylum Chordata; class Mammalia; order Carnivora; family Felidae; genus Panthera; species Panthera uncia. The sequence goes on along the minus strand of NW_026057577.1, from coordinate 75,155,157 downwards.
GAAGGAAACTGAAAAACTGGAGTTCCTTAACATCATTTGCTTCTTCTAGAGTGTTCCATTGCTATTAATAAAATTTCACTTTCTGGAATTCAATGTAAAAACTTCAGTGTTAGAAACAAGGTGGCAAAAAAAAAAAAATGTTGCAATTCAATAAACCCCTTAATTTCTGGAGCTGTTTATACGCTTTCAGACCAAAGGCAAATTGGCTTCCAATAATTGTCCAACGTGCTAAATTTGGCATAAATAGCCAAATTTGGTGCAACTTTCTTCTGAGAACTTTTAGAATTTCTCTTTCCTAATCGACTTTTAAAAACTCAAGTGCATATAGTAACCAATGCACTTGACTTTTTTTTTTTTAATGTAGCTACAAAATTCTCTAATGCCTTGCCTCAGTGTATATATACTTTGAGTTCTAAGAGACTATTGGAGAAAGCCTAGGTAAAAGATTCAGAATTGTGTAACACAAGCTAACAAGTCCGCATGTTAGGGGAGGAGGTATTGTCTAGGATTCCACCTTGATTCAGTCAGTTTCAGTTTCTCTGAGCTTTGTTATTTTCAATCCCATTCACAGTCAAACTGGAGACTCTTCTAGTTGCAACTGGCAGAAATTCAGTCAAGCTAGTTTAAGGAACGGCAAGAAATTTTATTGTAAGGATAAATTATGATGAAAAATTCAGAGATAGGAAGCAAACTCAATCTTTTCAAGGCAATGAGATCAAGAAATGGAAACCTATCTGGAGCCAAGGCAACTCTTACAGCTGTGTCTGATCTGTCAGCATGGCTTCATGGAAAGCACAGTCTCTGGAGTCAAACTGCCTGAGTTTTATTTTAGCTTCCTCTCATGTTTACTTTAGTCAAGATCCTGAATTTCCTCACCTGTAAGGTAGGGATAATAGTACCAACCTCACATAGAACACTGAATGACATTATAATCTGAGATCATTCTTAGTCTGCAACACAACTCAGATTGAGTTTGTACTGGAGAAAGAGAGGTGCTTGAGAGGTTGAGGTATCTGTGGTCTGACTTGCTGCTCCCAAGTAAGGTAGACTTGACCTAACTTCCTTTCTCAGAACAGATCAACTGATAAACTTTCTCAACCCCAATTTTATTGTTTTTAATTTTTTGAGAAAGAGAGAGAGAGAGAGAGAGAGAGAGAATATGAACAGGTGAGAAGTGCAGAAGGAGAGGGAGAGAGACTCCTAAGCAGGCTCCATGCTCAGCACAGAGTCCAATGCAGGGCTCCATCCCATGACCTGAACCAAAATTAAGAGACAAACACACTTAACTGACTGAGCCACCAGGTGCCCCTCTCAATCCCAATTTCAAATTCTCAAGAGAATCTGACTGGTCCAGATGGGATGCAGTTGTCCATCCTAGCTAAAGACGGAGGCATTAAGTTACTTAATACACATATATTTGCTGAAGCTCACCCCTGGATGTCTGTAAATATTTCTCAGTGGTGGAGGATAATGAAATAAGACTAAAATTAAAACAAAACAAATGGTGGATTTTTCTATACTTTTAACTCACTGATCTTCTGTTCTTCCACAGTCACAAAAAAGTCCCAATATCAGTGACTTGCCCAATGTCACATAGCTAATAATGAAGCTGTGGTTCAAAACTAGATATAACTCCAAATTTGAAATTTATTTTCACTAAAGCAATGCATTAGAGTTGTTTGCATTGTGAACCTATTAGATAATAACACTGTATTTAACCAAGCACTTGAGATACAAGACTTCAAATAGTTCAAAATTAGGTTTCCTAGTTTCCTTCCTCAATTTTTTAAAAAAAAATTTAGTATTTATTTTGGAGGGGGGCAGAGAGAGAGGGAGACAAAGGATCTGAAGCAGGTTTCAGGCTCTGAGCTGTTAGCACAGGGCCCTACAGCAGCAGGGCTCGAACCCGTGTACCATGAAATCATGACCTGAGCCAAAGGTAGATGCTTAACTGACTGAGCCATCTAGGCACCCCTCTTTCCCCAGTTTTTAAGAAATGGGGATATATTATATACACAGTAACAAAACTGAAATGTTCAGCTCAAACTTTTTCATGTTTACACTCATAGAATCAGTCAGATCAAGACATAGAAAGAACATTTCCATCATTTCATTTATGCCTCTTCTAATATCCATGCCCTGAGAGGTTACTATCCTTTTATCATCATAGTTTTTTTTTTTATTTTGTATAAATAAAATTATATAGTATGAGTTCTTTTATATCTATCTCACTGAACACAATTCCTGTGAGATCCATCCTTATTGTAGGTCTTCTTTTTGACTGCTGGGTAGTATTTCATTGCATAGATATACTTCACTTTGTTCCAGTTTGATGCCATAATGAATCAAACTGCCACGAACATTTGTATACAAAACTTTTAGCAGACACCTACATTAATTTCTCTTGGAAATACACGGGGTAGAAACTGCTGATATAGGGCAGGCGTAAGTTCAGCTATAATGGATACTGCCATCAATTTTCCAAAGTGGCTGTGGCCAATTTACACTCCCATCAGCAATAAGAGTTTCAGGTATGCTGTATTTTCTTTTAAACAAGGAAAACAACAGTCTATTAATGCTAGTTACATTTCTTTGTTCCGCAAATGTATTTGCGGGTTGTTTTGTTGTTACCTACAAGCAAGGCTGAGTTTAGGCTGTCAGAGTAAATCCTCCTTCATTAGCACCCTTACCAAACCACAACTCCCCCCGTTTTCACTAAAAATACTACCTTGCTTGTCATCCTTTATAGGAGGGTTTCTCAACAATGGTACTATTGTCTTTTGGGGCGAGATGACTCCTTGTTGTTGGGGCTGTCCAGTGCATTGTAGGATCTGTAGCAGTATTTCTGGCCTCTACCCACTATATGTCAGCAGCACCTGCCATTCATCGTGACAACCAAAAATGTTTCCAGATATTGCTAAATGTCACCTGTGGGCCAAAATTTCTCCTTGCCCCATTAATAACCACTATTGTCAAACTAAGTGTCCTGGCCTCTCCACAGTTTATCTAAACTGTCATGAGTCAATGCAGTGTTAATACAATGATGTCCACAGTTTTCCAGTACTAATAGCACATTGGAATCATCTTTAAAAAAAGGTAAGCTTTTGGGGTGCCTGGGTGACTCAGTCAGTTAAGCGTCTGACTCTTGATTTCAGTTCAGGTCATGGTCTCACGGTTATGAGATGGATCCCTGCACTGGGCTCTATGCTGACAGCACGGATCCTGCTTGGGATTCTCTCTCTCCCCTCCTCTCTCTGCCCCTCCCCTGCTGGTGCTACATCGCACAGATGCACTCTCTCTTAAATAAATGTTAAAAAAAAAAAAAAAAGAGGTGAGCTTTTAAAGAATGCATAGGCCAAGGCTTCACCTCAAAACAATGGGATATAATCTCTTGAGGTAGGGCTTGAGCATTTTTCTTGCAAAGCCACCCAAAATTTCTTTTTGCACAGTTGAGAACTTACTTTATAGCATATTACTCTTCCCAGCAATATATGCTTTAAAATAGATTTGTACCAACAATTTTTCAAACATTAGTAGAGTATGAGGCATACATATATTTGGGGACTAGAAGGCTGCCAGAAATTCTCAAATCACATTAACCACCTATAGCCCCTAAGTATAAATAGTAGTATCTTGCGTTTAGTTCCTGATTGAAAAAAAAAATATTTTTTTCTCAGATCAGACTTTTAATGTATTTCCTTTTTTGAATGATGAATATGTTAATCCTTCCAGCTAATTCTTATCCCTCTTTTCTAATCAGCCTGTCTCAAAAGGGCATTTCTCACTGTCTTTGAAACATGTTAAGTCTCTCACCTAAACTAATAAAAATCCACAGCCCTTCCCCCATCATAAGCAAACAGAGCAGTTCATATTTCCTCCCAAGTCAAAGTCAAACCATCTGAAAGAGAATTTTAGACTCAATGATCCAATTTCTTCATTTATCACATTCCACTCCAGTCTGGCTTCTAGCCCTATTATTCCAACAAAATAGTTCTAAGGCAACAGATGCTTATCGTGTTACTAAGTTCAATGGATATTTTGACTTTATTTCATGATTCTCAATAGTACTATACACTATTTACCTACCACTCTTTCCTTGAAGTACTTGTCTTTGTTCTCCATTGCACAACACCCTTGACATCTGCAACTGCTTATCCAGCTCATCTTCCTCTACTGGCCAAAAATTAATTTAAGTTCTTGACTGCATACTCCTAGGCTGTCTTCCAAGTTAATTTCATGTATACTTAAGACTTTAACTTCTCCACACACACTTAACAGCTTTTATTCAGTCCAGATCTCTCTTCTAAGTTCTGGACTCCTATCTCAAAGACTTAGATGGCTCAGAGGCATCAGAAAGTCAGTTAAATCCCAAATTTATGATCTCCACACCTACCCATCTCCAAACATTTTACAACTGAAGTGAATGCCATTACCATTTTTTCCATTCCATTATGTGTACAGCTTCCCTCCTCCTCCTAACCCTGATTCTAGTTGCATCGGCAAATCCTGTGGACACTTACAAATCTGCTCTCTTCTACCATTAACACTATCAAGTTATTTTTTAGCCTAATTCACTTAAGAATGTTGTGTCTTCCTTGACATGCCACTAATCTTTTTTTTAAGGCTAAACTTTCCAATTTGCAAAATAAACTCCACAGTTTAAACTCCTCCAAAAGTTTCCTTTTGTTCCAAGAACCCACTTCTTTACCTAGCTTTGGGCCCTGAATAGCGTGGCTCCTACACAGCTTCATCTCCCTCAGTACTGTCTGTTCTAGCAGTACCAGGTTCCATACCAGTCCAAACCAGAGCATTTCTAAAAGTGAAAAATGCCCATCCTCGGCAAACTGGGAGAGAAGTTGACCTCATTTCTCTGGCCCCAGAATTTTTGCCCATGTTATTTCTTTTACCTGTAAAGCTCTTTACATTTCTTTTGCTTACCTACTTCATATTAATTCTTCAGTTTTCAGAATGTCACTCCTTTGGGGAGACTTTTCTGACCAGGATTCTCCATTATGAATTCTCTTATGATTGATTCTTCATACCATTTTTTCTGTTATGATTTCACACTAGGATTGTTTCCTGTACTAGACTTTAACTCTTTAAAGTATCTGTCTTTACTCTATTATGATCCCCTCACAACTCTCCCCCTCCCCCCGCAGAATGGCTGGTATGCAATTTATTGAATAAATATCAACATAATGCACTGGGGACAGACAGCCTGTACTCAAGGAGCTCACGATGTAGTATGAAAACAAATGCTTTATTACAAAGACACGGCTGCACTTAGGATACACAATTTGATGACCTAAAAGGGAGGTGTCGCATAAGGCGTCAGTACAACTGCATGAGGACACTCAACAATCCTTCATAACTTACTTAAACTTGTAAGAGGCTAATTCATAAGATAAACTATATCCATTTACAATGAAAGGTACCTTTAGGATGACCTGAAGAAATGTATGGCTAGTGTCATGTGCCTCTTAGGAATGACGGGAGGCAATGCTGGGGTCAGATTGTGAAAAGACTAAAATATGTAGGCAGATTTGTGGTATATTTAAATATGTGTACTTAAATCAGGGGAGCAATTTCATTGGATTTCAAGTCTGAAAGGAAGCCTACAGGGTGAGCTAGAGGAAAAGAAGTAGAGAAATTGAGGCCTAAATAAACATAGTGAGGATTAAGAGAAAGGCTGAAGACAACATACATGAGGTAAAATGGACAATAAAGAATCTGCAGGTGAGGAATGATACAGCATCAATGTACCAATTTGATATTAGTAGCTAAACTTTTTACCATCTGTACACTTCACTTTGAAATTAGAGGAGGTAGAATCTTCATATATACTCCAATGGTTAGACTTTATGTATTGTTGCCCCTTAGTATCACCTCTTAAAACTTTCATTTGAAATTTAACTTGTGATTCAAGAATTTATCAGTAAAAATAACCCAAATGCAATGGCCATAAACATGGCAAATGAGATGTTGGTGGATGTCAGAAAAAATTTCTAAACACTATCCAGAACCTAGAAATTTCTGTGCATCAGAGAAGGGAAGGGAGTGCCCAATATGTATCTTTAGGAAAAAAACTTCCTAGGTACAGACTCCTGCCCCTTGCCCAACGCTGGGAACCACAGCTCCTGTTCTAGAATTTTAATGATTAAGAAAATAGAAAATGTAAATATTCACTATAAGGTGACTTAGAATTTCCTGGGTTCTATTTATAGAGGGCTCTGTAAATTTAAGTATCATATTTGGAAAGCTATTCCTCTGTTTGGCAAGGATCTGGGGGATGATGACATAGGTTTAGATTCTAAGCTATTTTAATACTATTCTGATGGTTTTAGCAGCTTCTCAAACACAAATTCTCTAGGCAACAAGAACATAATTATGGAATTAAAATCCTATCTTGGCATCCAAAACATTTATGAGAAAAACAAGAGTTACCATTGTCTTTATGTTGAACATCTTGCAATTCTGGATGTTTTTCAATCTACCTTCACCTACGGATACCCATCAGTAACTAGTCCCAGTAGAGCATATCAGAATCAAGGACCCACAAAGGGCTATTCTAGATTTTGTAAAAGTAATATGCTTTCCAAAGAATATGGAATTTCTCAAACAGGAAATAATAAAGACTTCCTGGTTGACATTAATTTTCAGGATTTTGCTAGTCATGTGCTGAGATTATCAACTGTCTTTTTAGTACCAATAAAGACAAAGTTTGTTCAAACAAAGTGAACCTAAAAATTTAACTGTGCAGATAATAAATATCAAAAAAATACACTTGCTTTATTTATCAAATAACTTAAAAAACTTAACTGGCAAGAGTGTTCCCATTTTCCACTTACCTTGTTATTTCTTCACATTCTCAACAGTCATTCTAAAATTCTGTGGAGTCATAAAGTATATTATGATTTTACCAGAAATATAAATCTCCAAGGTTCAATATTTTCTTATAAATTTATTAAGTTTTTTTTGCAAAAAAATCCAAAGTGTCTAGTGTTTATATGTAGTATATCACACCCGAATAGCAATCAGTAGTTTAAAAACATTTGCTATATGCTTTCAAAAAAAAAAAAGAGTAAGTTCATACAATTGTTTTTGTAAGATAATAACAAATTACAGTACAGTTATAACTGAAGACTTTATTATCTGAATCATACTTCTGATGATTCAGAATGGTTACTGCAATGGTTACTGTTTTTCTGGGCCTTTTTCTTTTTACTTACCACTCTAGTAATCCAAGAGAGATTAGAGGCACAAGAAGCCCCTATCAATAAGGCATCTTTATATTTTCAAAGCATAATATTAAAAACTAGCAGTTCCTACTTTTAGGGACTTCAGAAATGGATATTTGTTATGATTCTATCATTCTTCACAATCCAGCATTAGAACTATTTAACAACTAGGAAAAAAGAAAAATAAAGAGACTGAGGCATACATCATTTTGCAAATTATGGTAGTGTTACATTTTGTTTTACTAGTCATTAATATTTTTTTGAGTAGACCATGTGCACCTGTTTGTCCTTCCCTACTCCCAAAGGGTGAATGAATATACTCTTCCATATAATGAACAGGTATTTGGAGATACGTTTTGAGATCTTTTTGAAGGCTTTAAACCAAACTATTTCAACAGCTGGTAGACTAAAACATCAATATTTCCCACAGGAGAAAAGCATTATTTTGGGGATGGAGCTACCGCATTCAAACTCATTTGGCTTGGAAGGGAGGCCTTTGCACCAAATCCAATCACTGGAGAATAGGATTAGAGAGTTTTATCATTAACCTCGATTGATTCAAGACTGATCAATGGACTGGAAATAAAGTATAAAACAATTCTGATTTTAAAAATTCTTTCAAACAGAGTGAAACGGGACACCACCAGGCTTGAAAAGTGTTTCCGTCGACATTTCTAAAGGTTTGTAACAGGCCCGCAGTTACAGTTATGAAAGAAACGGTCAACTAAATTGCAGCAGGTTAAACTGACACAGTTACCAACGTCCCTTGAGTTGTTTTTCTGTTGCGAGTTGGCACCGCACCCTCCACCCCGCCCTCCAGGGACTTACAAAGGTAGTAAAAGCTTTTTACTGAACCAGGCAAGGGATACCCACAAATGAAGAAGAGTTATAGGAGGTCAATAACCCGGTCTCTATTTTTCTCCGTCTCCTCAGGTGCCCCGCCCGTTCGGATCAACAGCCACCCCCCACCCCCACCCCGAAGGAGCCTGTGTCGCAGGTCGCCTAAGCGTAGTAGGCGGCGGGAGGTGACCACAGTTGCCCAACAGTTGGGTTCCCAGGCTGCCTGGTGTGACGCACAGCCACTCCACACCCCTCCGGACAGGCGCTCTGTCTGGTCCGGGAGCCCGAGGGCGATGCGATTCGAGGCTTGGGCAACCGGACCCCACGCAAGACCCTGCTCCCTCCGCGTATCCACCTCGGCCCTCCCGCTGCACCCCCAGGCCCAATGTGGTTTTTAGCATTTCCCTAGCCCCCCTTCCCCCCCGGCCGCTTCCCCGATAGCTTCTCAGTCTCTTCGCCGCGAGGTCCTTGCGCAACGTTCCCAGTGACAGCAGCGTCCATACCCGCACGGAGCGGGCCTGCAGCTCCCACTTCCCGGAATTCAATTCCGGGCCTCTAAGGGAGGGCGCCGGAGCAAGGATCAACAGCCCACGGCCGTGGCCAGAGTCCTGCGGCCTCCGCGCGACCGGCGTGCGCGCCCCCAACCGTGAGCGTGCGCGCCTCACTCTCCGCCCGCCTCAGCACCAATAGCTTTCCTTCTACACCCCGCGGCTCCACAACGTAGCCCCTCCCACCGTCCGCGCGCCAGCCGGAGGTGTTCGGCGTGCGCGCGCCCGTTCGCCCGCCGGCCCGCCTCGCGCCGAGTGGGGAAGGGGAGTGAGCAGAGGCGCTTACGTCGCGCGGGAGGCGGAGGCGACGACGACCTCGGTGGTGGTGGCGGCGGAGGCGGCTACGACGGAGACGGTTGCGCTCGCTCTCTCGGCGTCATGGCGGCTGCCGGGAGCCGATAAGCGGCGGGAGCGGGAGCGCGCGCGTGGCCGCGGCGACGACGACGGCTCGTTACTTCTCGCTTTTGCTGCCTTCGCCGTTGGTGCTTCAATAATGAATTGATTGTTGGATCCGCTCCGCAGGGGATCGCGCGTTGGTGCCGCGGCCCGGGGCTTCCCCTTCCCCTCCGCGTCCTTCCCCTTCCCCCTCCCCCTCACGGACTCCGGCTTACCCCGAGACGCCCGGAGCCCGAGGACTCACTCGGCGGCGGAGACCGCGGGCCCGGGCGCGGGGGAGGCCGCTGATCCGAGTGGGCTCTCTCCGCCCCGCGAAGCCTGCACGCCCGCCGGTAAGAAAGGGGGTGGCGGGCGGGTCAGGATGTGGCGGGGAGGACGGGAGCCGGCCAGGCGGAGGGCGGGGGCGGCGCGGTGCCCGGGCGGCGGCCCAGCGGCCGGGCGCCGGGCGAAGGCCGGGCCGCTCTGCGAGGGCCGGCGGTGGCTGACGGGCTCGGAGCACAGGGGGCGTGTGAGTGGTGAGCGCGGGCCGGCGCCGAGGAGCGCATCCTCGCGCAGGACGGGCGGGCAGCTGGGCAGTCGAGCCCGGGCCTCCTCGGCTTGGGGCTGGCCGGGCCGCGAGGGGAGAGCTGCAAGGCTCGAGCGGCAAGCACTTGCCCGGTGCGTTGGTCCCGCCGCGACCCGGGCTCCCAGCACGTGGGGAGCGGCGGGGAGGGGGAGGGGGCGGCGGCCCGGGCGAGCCCGGGAGGGCGCGGGGCGGGTCTGCGGGAAGTTTGAGGCGGGAAGAGAGACTCTGGGACCGGGATGAAGGCCCAGAGAAGGACGGGGCTGGAGTGGGGTCGTGTGCGTCTGGTTGGGAGGCTGCTTGAAGCGAAGCTGCGAAGTATAGATGAGGGAGGGGGAAGGTTTCCAACCTCCTTTCGAGTACCGCTTTGAAAACTTAGCAGGAGTGAAGCAACTGTGAAAAGACGGGGCGCAGAGAAGGAAGATTGAAGAGGTTTAGCCACTTAGGGAAGAGTCATTGTTAAGACGCGTGAAAGGCACCAGAGAGCTGCGTGCGCTTGGAGCTTCACAACTTAAGGTTGTGAGAAGGGTCTCAGAAAGAGGACTTACTCCGACACGGAAGATGGGGGGGGGGGGGGGGACAATGTACGGAGAAAGCCATTTTGAGGGGCGAAAGGAAGGTGAAAAGGAAATAACGAAAAGATGAGTGAACTTTCTCGATGAAGAGAGACTTTAGAGAAAGAGAGGCAGTTTATTAAGTAGCTAGATTTTTAAGACCTAATTGTTTTATGGTGTAAAGCTCTTTGACTAGTTGGAATTAATATTTAGTGTTAAGAATAAATGTTGCGTGGAATGGTTACTTTTTGGATGACCAATTCTTGCAAAGAGTCTACTGGACTGTAGTCTCTGGAGAATTACAGTCCCAATGAAGATGCAGAGTTTGCTCTGATTGAGTTGGCAACAGCATATTTTCCCCCTCTTTTTTGTGGAGTGGAAATAATCGTAGGAGTAAATTCTCTTTGCTGAGGTCGGCGGACAGCTCTGCTTTCAGTCGCCTGTCTCGGTACTTTCTGGCTGGGGAAGGATCTGACGTCTCCTTCCCCCGCTTCTTCCTCTCCCTCCCCTGCCAGAGATCTCCTTTGTTTATTCGTGGATGGCTTGTAGGTGACTCTCCACTGTTGTGCTGAAATCTTGAAAGGTGGAAATGCTGTGTCTTGGCTCATGATTTCTACCCCAAGCCCCCTTTTTTAAATAATCCTAGTGTATATTACCTTTTTTGTTGTTGTTTTTGAATGGAACCTCTGCAAGCCCAAACTGGATAAATATTATTTAAATTTTATCACTCCACTCTCGGTTTACCTGTGAAAGAACACATTTGTTTTGACCTACACATTTTTCGCTAAGATTATGTGATACACTTTTATTCTGTTCTTAATGTGAGCATTTTCAAAACTTTTTCTCACTCAAGTACAAGAAGTTCTTGATAATAGGAATTAGTGCTTGATTAAGTTTTTCCCCCTTCATTTGTTTGACCACGTATCCATTAAGACTTCATTTTCGGTTCTTGGGAACATATACATGTATGTATATGTTATGTACTACCACTTTGCTTTAGTTATCTGTTTATAACGTGTATGTATGTGTATTGACACACAGTTTTAGTCTAAAAGTTTTGTCATTCCACAAATATTTTAATTTCGTCTGTCAAAAATAAGCAATAGTGTGCTAAATTCTAGTAAGTAGGCAGGAGTGTAGTTAGTAGAAGCCTAAGCATTTTGAGTGAAAGACTCCTACTCCTTCCTTACCATCTCTAATTTAATTGGCCTAGGTAGATTTGTATAAGTTCTAAATAGATGGATTTATCTTTTTTCTACAGGATATTTTCTTAGCTTTCTTAATATTTTTTTTTTAGGTGAATCAAAAGGGCCCCAGGAAGCCTGTGAATGTTGGAAAGAATTCATCTGTGAATTTTTGATGTTTAAGGAGTTCATATTTGTATTCATCTTTTTAACTGGGAAGATTTGTGTTTTATTTTAAAACTTCTTGATATTTACAATGAATGGACACAGCGATGAAGAAAGTGTTAGAAACAGTAGTGGAGAATCAAGGTAAGCACTTTATTATCAAGTATGTATTATGAAGAGAATGTAAAACTTGTGTGACTCTTTAGTTTTCCTAATAGGTGGCAGAGTTTTCAGATCAAATTCTTCCTCTTAGTTATCCAAACACTTAAAAGTTTCTCATATGCTTTGTCGATAATACAGGTTTTCATTTTTTTTTTTTCATTGAGATGTACAAAGAAGCATTTAAATACAGAAAGTTTAGGTGACTTAAATCTCTTTGGTGGTTTATATTGTTTGGGTCAATGAACTAGAGCAAGTAAAAAGAAACATTTAAATTGATTTGTCTATTAGTGCACTCTCCAAATAAAGGCAGCAAGAAGTTCTTTACTTACTTTCTCTAGGATTTTGTTTTCTATACCTGTCCTGTCCAGTATAGGAGCCACTAGCCACATATTGCTATTTAAAGTTAAACTATTTAAAATTACAGAATATTCAAAATTCATTTACACAGTCATGCTCAACACAATTCAAGTGCTCAAAGCCATATGTGGTTAATGGCTACCATGGTGTATTATGCACATAGAAAACCTTTCCCTTACTGCAAAAGTTGTTTTGGGCAACACCGTTCTGGACATCTGTTAAAGTATTGTTGCAACTCTTTTTCTCCTCTATTTTCTTTTTAAATTTGAGTTTTAATTATATACGAATGAGTAACTTGGGCCATGTCTTTGCAAAGAAGATATAGTTAATGGGAATAACCCATACTAAGCTGTTTGAATGTGTTAGAAACCTCTTAAATACAAAGACTCTTTAAATTCTTCTGTAGCCCCCTAATTTTGAGTTATCTGCACATTGATACAGTCCACATAGTTATGTGTACTTATCAGTAGAGATCAGGAATGTGAGCATTAGAGTCAGACTACCTGATTACTTTTCCCAGTTCTCCTTATTAGCAGTGTCAGGGAAAATTATGTTACCTCTGAGGTTTTGATTTTTCACTTACAGATGGGTATTACAATATTGTTTATTTTATTTAAAATTGAGAATAAGTGAGGTGTTCTATGTACAGGTCTTAAGAGAGTTCCTGATATAATGAGCACTCAATATTTGCTTATTATAATTAGCATCATGTTTTATGTACCATAGGATACTACATAACTGGAACGTTAAATTACAGTAGTGGAGAAAGGTGATGGACAAGAAACAGGAAAGTTTTGGCAGTTGGGAGGGTTTCAGAAAAAATGTTGGATAGAAAATGAGAAAATGAAGCAGTGGTATAAGTATTTGACTTGAAACTTGGTATTTTCTGGTCATGTTAGGTAGGGTTTATCAGCTTTCACAGGCAGACTATTTAGATAACAAGAACATCATAGAGAAAAAGGAGCAGTTATGGAAAGCAGCATTATTTAGTTGAATAGGTATGGTATCAACATTACAAAACCTGAGTTGACAACTCTGTGTTAACTTATTTCTCAACTGTAAAAAAAAAGACTTAAACCAAATGATTTTGAAGTTTCATCTTACCACTTAATTTACAAAGTATAATAACATATCAGACAACGGAGTTCCAGAATCACCAGAGTTGAGAGGTTAAATTATAAGAGTTGTGAATCTCATCTTTGATTCATATCTCTATAGCTGTATTGACTGTATTAAGTGATTAGAAGAGTCACCTTGTCCACATTCTTTTATTCATCAGTGAGCAATGAAATGGTTAACAGAAATATCTAGAGAATACCCAGGAATTTAATAAACTACTCACAAAATAGGAAATAAGACTCGTGAGAGTAAATCTTATAGTTGAGTATTCAGATAGATCTTGTGCTTTTACAGTGTGAGCCCTTATTGCTCCAGTCATGTTTTATGTATTTTGCTGCCAGATCCAAAGCAAAAAAGGAGTAGTGGTAAGTCAGATTTGGTAGTATAAAGTGAAAAAAACCCCTGTGAAATCAAATTCACTTAAAGCAATCTTTTATATGTATACTTATTTAAAATAATTGCAAATCATACTCTCTATTCTGAGTCATTATTTCTAGTGTATAAGTTTTATGTGCTTCTGAGAAGTGTGCTTGTCAAGTTATCTTGTTCTTGCAACTGCCCGGTGTTTATCAGAAGGAGGGAGACCTGCTTCTAATTTGCTTTCATTTTCTTCCTTATTGGTGTTATGCTATCCTTTTCCTTTGCTCTAGTGTCATTGTTACCAACCCTCAGTCACCGTCACCCCTCACCCCAGAAAAAAAGTTTTTATATTAAGGCAGTACAGAGAAGGGAGATTGTGCCTAGTTAAGAGTGAGGATATGAATTTATATTAGGGGGATTTCTTGCAGAAACAAAATGTAACTATGAATATTAATATAGGGTTGAAAGAGGAGAAATACGTTCTGCTTTTAAAGTTGATATACATTGTAAATAGTTTTTAAGGTAAAATTTGATTTTTATTAGCTAGAAGTTTTAAATGTACTTGTGCTTTAGATTTTTTTTTCTTTGTGGAGGTTCCATTTGTTTCATGAAATAAAATTAAGCAAGTAGCCATTTGACAATTTTGGTTGGTATAATTAGCTTTCTACTGAAAGTTTTTTTTATTCTTGTCATGTGGAAAGGTATCTATGACCATTGACTGAAAGGAGGAAGAATACACAGGAAGATGTCTCTTTGGCTATGCTATAACTGACAATTTTGAAACTTATTTACTGAGAAATGTGGGTCAGGATGCACCTGCACATCAGTTTAAACTCAGCATAAAGTTTATTATATAACTGAAGTTAAGCTTTCTAAAGATGATTTTGGAAGATTTCAAAGCATCAATTCCCAGCTGTGTGGATTTGAGCAAAAAAACAAACAAACAAACAACCCCCCCCCCCCCCCCCCAGGTTTTCCAAATCCTAGTTAGACTTTATTTTAAAGTTCTCTTGAATGATGATTTAATCCAGAAATAGATTTGTGGATGAAGACCAGAAATATATAGTAACATTTTGCTAATTTTTAGATGATTCCTACATGCTTAATCCTCAGAAGAATTTCTCTCCTTGGCCTGCAGATTAAATTTTTAATCTAGAATTGTTCATGTAAATTTGATTATGTACTTGAATCACTTTGATTAGCAAACTATGCTCTTGAAAAATTTCTAGAGTGAGGGAAATTGTTGGTGATGTGCTACAGTGGTCTTAAGCATTTACACTTAATGTATGTCTGGCAATTGAGCTTTATCAGCCTTACTCTTAAAATTCTTTGGATTTCAACTTTTAAAGTGTTTTGTATAACTATTAAGTAGGAAATACTATCAATGAAAAGTTTCCAACTGAAAATCTCCTTTTGTAGAAACTCACAGTTTTTAAAAGGCTTTTTAAAGACTTTGAGAAGCCCTGTAGTCTAAAGGACCTGTTAATTTTTTTTTTTTTGATGTTTATTTATTTTTGAAGAAGAGAGAGACAGAGCATGATGGGGGAGGGGCAGAGAAAGAGGGAGTCACAGAATCCTAAGCAGGCTCCAGGCTCTGAGCTATCAGCATGGAGCCTGCCCCATGTGGGGCCAAACTCCAGAACCTGGAGATCATGACCTGAGCCAAAGTCAGAGGCTTAACCGACTGAGCCACCTAGGTGCCCCTAGGACCTGTTAAATTTAAGGAACACCCAAGTTAAAGTTAACTTAGACACTGGCGATGTTGGTTTTTTTACCATATATTTATTAGTGTCTTGTTGAAGACTACTATGGTATACCATTTTTGGAAACATTGCATTTATGTACACACATTCCAGAAAGTTTTCTTGCATCAAAACAGTTTTTTTCACTAAGTAAATTCGAATAATTTTTAAAGACAATACTAGTTAAAATGGTATTTTCTAAGTTTCTTTGCATTTATCTCAGTTTTAAAAAAAGACAATTCTTAATTTTTTTTTAATGTTTGTTTATTTTGGGACAGAAAGAGAGCAAGTGGAGGAGGGGCGTGGGGGGGGGGGGAGAGAGAGAGAGAAAATCCCAAGCAGGGTCTGCAGTGTCACTGCAGAGCCCCACATGGGGCTGGATCCCACTGACCTTGAGATCTTGACCTGAGCCGACATCAAGAGGTGTGCACTTAACTGACTGAGCCACCTAGGAGCCCCTCAGTTCATTCATAAATTTCAAAAGGTTGTGCTAAGAAACATTTTCCCATGATGTCATTATTTGCAGGAAAGTATAGCTCTTTTATGCCATATTCTGTTAATCCCTGTTTTTCAGCTCTGTATATACTGTCTCCATCTTTTCCTGTTAGTTTTTTCTTTCCTCAAATATTCTGTATGTGCTACTTAATCTAAGATCATTTCTTACATTTTGAAAATTCAATAAACCATTATCCAGGAGCTTTAGCAATAGGTTACTCTCTAAGTAGAATTTATTGAATTAAAATTTTCATAGTATTTCCTAGGATGGTTGTTAATCTAGATTACTATAAAGTGTTTAAATGTACTTATAACTGGTAAGGATAAGACAACTGTTTATGATTTGACTTTCAAATACATTACTTTTATCTGCATAGGCATGAGACAGTGTGGAGACAGACATTAATTTGTAATTGCCCCTTTTTATACTGTTTACATAGTTGTTTGTTTAAGGTCTTGGTGACTGGTGGGTTGTATCTGGTACAGTTCTGTATTTAAAAATAAAGAGTATTTCTTTGTGGTGAAGAGATAAAGAATAGATGGAAAAAATTTTCTTACCTTTTTTACAGAAAATTTAAAAAAATACATAAATAGAAAAGTTAAAGCTCCAGTTGTGGTCCTTGGACCAGTAGCATCACCTGGGAGCTTGTTTGAAATGTACAACCTTGGCCTTCCCCCATCCCCACCCCCAGCCCTCGTGAATCAGAATCTTCATTTTAACAAGATTTGCAAGTGATAACGTGTTCGTATTAAATTCATATGTATGTAGATGAAGCTTTTTGCCTGGAGTCATTCAGTACCTTGCTATTTTTTTCGTTATTGAACTTGTTGTTATTACACATGCTTTCTGCCCCCCCTCTCCCGGAACCCCCAAAAGATGGTGTCATGGCCCATGCCAGCAAGAGGTTGAATACATTTCATATCTCTTGAAACAATATTAATGGCATGCAATAATTATTGAGCTCTTATTCTTACTAGGCAGGCATGGTGCACATAGTGCACAGTGTATTACATGAATTTATCATAGTTCATTCTCATAAAATTCCTGTGATGTATGCAGTATTATGATTCCTACTCTCCAGAAGGGGAAACCAGATTTTTAGCCATTTTTAAAAATCTTTTTTAAAAAACTACTAACTAAATTCCACACTTTACTTGGATTTCATTGGTTTTTCCATCAATGCCACTTCTGTTCCAGGATTCAATCCAGGGTACCATGTTGCATTTAGTTGTCAACTGTCCCCAGTATCCTCTGGTCTGTGAGAGTTTGTGTCTTTCCTTGATATCCTTAACAGTCTTGATAAGTGCTGGCCAGGTATCCTATAGAATATCCCCCAATTAAAATTTTTCTGATGTTTTATTAGGGTAAACTGGGGTTATCAGTTTTTAGAAAGAATATCAGAGATGAAGTGCTCTTCTAGTCACATAGTATGAGAAGCATTAATAGCCACATGATATTACTGATGATGTTAACCTTCATCACTTAGCCAATGTAATATTTGCCATACTTCTCCAGTTTAAGTTACTGTTTTTTTCCTTCCATACTGTATTCTTTGGAAGCAAGGTACCATATGTCCAGCCGTCTCTGGGGGAAGGTTGGAATTAAGTTCCATCTCCTGCTGGGAGGGACTATCTACATATATTAAATAGAATTCTTCTGTAAAGAACTCTTCTCTTCGATTCATTCAGTCATTCATTTATATGAGCCTGGACTTTCATGTATATGTATTTTATACTTTGGATTATAATCCAGTAAATTATTTATTCTGTTGCTCAGGTTATTCTAGCCTTGCCCATTGGGAACTGACTTTCAAGTTGGCCACTGTGTCCTTGTTACATACTTCTATCCTTTTGCCCTAGAAACAGCCATTTTTCCAAAGAGCTCTGGATCCTTTTGTTGGAGACAAGGGTATTAGAAACCAAGGTTTGGGTGCTAGGTATGCTCGTTACTATGCAGTTATCACTGCTTCCAGGTCCTCTCAGTGGAAAAAGCAGACAGAGCTATGTAGTATATGTATGTATACTAAACTACCTATATCTGCCTATCTGTAGTTTCAGTGTCTATCAGTATGCATGTTAAGGTAAACATGAGTTCGTACTGATGTCTCCAACTCTAATTCTGTACTACAGGATTCATCCTAACCTTCCTTTCTTGCTCCTTTATAACTTCAATCTCCTTCAGAGAGAAAGCTGGCTCCTACCATCCACCATCCCATCATGCACTTCAAGCTCATATACAGGTAAAGCAGTTTCAGAATTTTCAGGCCATACTCCCAGAAGAAAAAAATTATCAGCTAGAATACAGTGTTTATGTAGCGTATTTACACAGTTGGTAATATATTTAGCCTTACGGTTTCTAGTCAAAACACTGTTTTCTAAAGTTACTAAAGTTAGCTTCTTCCTACCACCCCCTTTAGTGTGGTTGTCATAAATTTGTAATAAAGTTAGATTCATTTGGCACAGTTTACATTCCATTCTGTGTTCTTCAGTCACATGGGTTGATTTTTTTTTAATTTGCATATATTACATTTACTCTGTGATGTACAGTTTTATGAGTTTTGACAAATGCACAGAATCATTTATCCTCCACCCCATTACTATACAGAATGATTTTTTCACCCTAAAAGTTCTCCTGTGTCCCAGATATACTGAATCAGAAATTTCATTTTAACAAAGATTCCCAGAAGATTTGTATGCATATTAAGTTCATATGCATATAGGAGAAGCTATTTATCTGGAATCATTCAGTATCTTGCCATATTTAAAAATTATAAATTAACTTGAAGAAAGATTATTATGATTTACAGGTGATAATGGAATAGCTAGGTGTTAACGCGCAGTGAAGTGAATATACTCAAATTCATGGAACATATAGGTATACAAGTGAGGTGAAAGAAAATGGAATTACTAGAGTAAATAATAGGCTATAGGGAAAGTTTTCATGGAGCTCTTCAACTTTTGTAATCTTGATGATAAGAAATGATGTAGTTTGGAAAGAAAGGAAGAACAAATGGTATATATTCAGTAGTGGGATGGAGAGGAAAGTTTTTGCAGAGGTCATAGTCCCCCAATAAAGAAGTGTAAGTTCCTAATAAAGAGAATGTGTTGGACCTGCTACCTTTGCAGTTCTTTACTCTGACGTTTAGTCCCAAATGAAGGAAGGAGAGAAAAGAAGTATAGCTGAATAAATGCAACATGTATTTTTTTAAATGTTTATTTGAAGAGAGAGAGAGCACATGTGTGCATGCAAATAAGTGCCAGCAGGGGAGTGAGGGAGAGAAGGAAGGGGTGGGGGGGGGGGGGGGAGAGGGGGAGAGAGAGAGAGAGAGAGAGAGAGAGAGAGAGAGAGAGAATATCCCAAACAGGCTCCACACTCAACTGGAAGGCAGACATGGGCTTGGTCTCACAACCTTGAGATCATAACCTGAGCCGAAATCAAGAGTCAGACGCTTAACCAGCTGAGCCACACAGGAGCCCCAAATGCATCATGTACTGAGAGAAAATCACTCATGTGAATAGACTGGTCAGAATCACTGGTTTAAGGAGATAGTCTAGAAATTTATTGTACCAGAATCAAGTTCTTAATGTATGAATGACTGAGAAAATTGCTGTTTATAATTAAGGATATATTATCTGTCACTGTGATAGGAGGTGATTATTTAGTCAACTTTAAGTAAATGGTAAACTGTATTTGAAAGTTCTTTGGTGTGGATGTATTGAGATATAAGTTATCATTGAGATTAAAGTACAAAGACATGGAAAGTTTTGTCTAAACAGTACTGGTTTCTGGCACCCAATGTCTACAGTAACTCTCGGAGATGAGCCATAAGGCCCAAAAATAGTGGGGAGCTCCTTCCCTCCCTCCCCCCTCCCCCCCTTCTTTCCCTCCCTCTATCCCTCCTTCCTTTCTCTCCCTCCCTCCTTCCTTTCTTTCTCTTTTTTCTTTTTTTCTTTCAAGAGGGAGAGAAAGAGAATTCCAAGCAGGCTCTGTGCTGCCAGTGTAGAGTCCACCACAAGGCTTGAACTCATGAACCGTGAGATCATGACCTAAGATGAAACCAAGAGTCGGATGCCTAACCGACTGAGCCACCCAGATGCCCCTAAGTCAAGTATTGGCAGTGTCAGGTGGTTATAGTCGGTACAAACAGAATGACAGCATGCATCAATTTGAAGGTAGGAGACAGAGAAGTTTAATTGTAAGACAAATGGTTAGTTTCTACATCAAGCCCAATGTCAGAATGAAATTTTTTATTGTTGTTTTTTAAAGAGATCATGTAAAACCCTGGTGATCTTAGATTTTATGTGTTAAAAGTCTTGATAATGGGGCTTTTATGATGGTGAGGTGTGTTGACAGGCTTAGGCAAAAAGCAAAGAGAAATTTTTATACCCAGGAAAATGATTGGTTAGATGGCAGTAAATACTGTGCTGGAGAGCTATTATGTAAAGAAATGGGTCCATTGGAGAAGAGTGGAGTTGCAGTCTAAATTCCTTCAAAGGAGACCATTATTTTTGTGCTTGAAGTAGATTATAATATGATAATTGCCATTTGATGCAAACTACTACAATATTCCCATTTCTAAATGAGTAAATCCTGAAGTAATAAGAAGTATATGAAAGGAAATTTTATAAGAATTACAATTAGTTGTACATGAGTACAAAAAATGTAAATTTCTTTATTACCGTTTTTGTATGTATTTTATAGCAAAGGATTGACTTAGGGTTTGGTAGTTTGTCTTAGTCATGTTATACTACTTTGGTGATTTTACTTAAAAATTTTTTTTTAATTGAATGGTTCACAGTAAGTGGAGGTTTTTTGTTGTGTGCAGTACACTCCCATGGGTATCTGCAGACTGATGAAATACTATAAATAACTTTGTTAGTAAAGCATATAGTGCTGGGAACTTAGTTTTTGCAGTAGTATTCATTAAAGTAATAAAAAGTATATACAATACATGTTTCAAAAGTCTTTCTTTTTTAATTTTTTTAATGGTTATTTATTTTTGAGAGAGAGAGAGTGAGTGAGTGGGGGAGGGGAAGAGAGAGACGGAGACAGAATCTGAAGTAAGCTCCAGGCTCTGAGGTGTCTGCTCAGAGCCCAGCTTGGGGCTTGAACTCATGACCATGACATGACCTGAGCTGAAATCGGAGGCTCAACCGACTGAGCCACCCAGGAGCCCCTCGAAAATCTTTTTTAAAACAAATTAATCAAATGGATAATCTCTTGAATGTTTATTTCTTTAATATTTGAGAGAGAGAGAAAGAGCGAGCTCATGCCAGTGAGGGAGACGGGCAGAGGGAGAGAGAGAATCTGAAGCAGGCTTCATACATGTGGAGCCTGATGTGGGGCTGATCTCATGACATGAGCTGAAATCAAGAGTCAGATCCTTAACTGACTGAGCCACCAAGGTGTTCCTGGATAATCTCTTTAAAATTAAACTTTTAAATATAGTCATTTTATTTTATTATTACTGTTAAAAGTTGAGGATAATCTTAAGCATATGCAAAAGTAGTGACCAGTAGTAAAATGAACCCTCATGTACACATCATCTAGCTTCAACACATTTCATCTCTTGGGCAATCTAGTTTAATTTCTAAATTCTCCCACTCATTTATTTTGAAATGTCTTAATTTCTACATAGATTAGACTTATGGTAGGAAATACTTATGAGGAAAACATAAATGTCATCAGTTAAGCTTTATCTACTTGTTATAAATTACAGAATTAGATTTGTGTCATGTCATTAATATTAACAACAGATTTTATGTGTTTTATGAAACTACTGTTTAGTAACTTTCAAATATATATAGTAGCCTTTATTTCTCATCTGTCTCCCTGAATATTTATTAGAGAAACTCTTGAGTTTACTGTCTTTACCTGATATTCAACATGACTAAACCTAGTCATCTTTGAAATTAGTGATGCTAAATGTGACCCTTCCTAGCAGTTTTATTCTTATTTATGCAACTGGAAACTTTAAGGTGGTAGAAGCATACTGTATTGTGAGGTTATAGTAAAATTTTGACTTGGATTTGTAATTTAGAATGCTAAAAGGAACTGTTGGGTTGATGTTCAGTGTCTAACAAACAGTGACATTAGTTGGTTTTCAGAACCATACAGATGGATAGATACATTCCATATTTTCTCAAACCTTTAATATTTATCTGATGGCTTATAGTGAAAGATAAGCTGGGTAACAATTTCTAATACAATGTAATTTTAAAGAATTTAAAGGTAGTCTGATCTTAGTTATCTAGATGAACTCTTATTTTAAAAAAATTTTTTAATGTTTTTATTTATTTTTGAGACAGAAACAGAATATGAGCAGGGGAGGGGCAGAGAGAGAGGGAGACAGAGAATCCAGAGCAGGCTCCAGGCTCTGAGCTGTCAGCACAGAGCCTGACGCCAAACTCTTCTCGTTTTTTAAATGATTGTTCTAGGGTAATATATTTTAAATAGTAAGTTGCAGCATGTTAGAGGATTATGAACAGTTCTTTTTTTACTGAGAGAGGATAGTGTAAACTAGAATAGAAAATACAGTGTGCCTTTTGTACAGTAGTAGTTCGTCACACTTTTATGCCTATGTGTGCATGCATGTGCATGTGTGCACTGCCTCATGATATAAAATGTATAAGTCATAGTCCAGAAAGTTTGAGAGCCATTGCCTTTGGCCACCAATTCATTGTCTTAGTTTTAAGTATTTCCTCAATACCTACTAGTTTCCATATTGTTTCTCTAGTCCCGTTGAAGTAGATAACAGTCTATAAAAATAACAGAAATGAAGTCCCTGACTTAATGAATTCTAGGATGTAGTTAGAGATACATGCATAAAAATAATTGTAATATTGTGAAAGAATAATAACATGACCAAAATATCGTGAACACGTATGTTGCTACAGTGATGTGCCTGAAGAAATTGGAGAAGGTTACATAAAGAATATATTTTTGAGTAACTTTAGAGTGGATTATCAGTTACTTCAGAGATGACTCATTCTCTAGAGGGAAAATTATGGGGAATACTACCAGTGAGTTCTAAGATGACTATTTCCATAAAGCCTTGCCCTTGATTCCATTTCCCTTACCTCTAGTTCCTTAATCAGAAATCAATGCATCTTTATATCTTTGATTCTCATAAGTTTTACTTTTTACCATGGTATTTTGTCTCTTCTAAAAACTCCTGTTAATTGAAGAGATGAGCCAGTGAATTCACATTGTATACGTATAGAACTTATTCTTTCAAAAGTGTTTATTGCATAAACGTTATTAGAGTATGTTAAGTAGAGAACCTGTTAAAGTGCTGTATGTACTAGATACCTCAAAACACAGGGGCTCACATAGTCACTTCTTTTCCACTCTCAGGTAAGTGAGCTCTATTCCTTGAGGTTATTCAGTTACTGTGACTAGTGGGACAGTTTTGCTATCCTTAATACATAGCTGCTTTTGCTCTACTAGTTGCCGTTTTCAGACCACAGGAACAAAATAGGGTAGGGGAAGATTTAAGGCAAGCCACTTTATTAAGGCTATGACATAATAATCCCACATCACTTCTAGCCATATCCCGTTGGCTGGAACCTGTTCACATGGCCACATGTAGCTGAAAGATAGACTAGGAAATCTAACCTTTAGCTGGGTGGGTGTATACCAATGAAAACTGGACAACAGTTATGCAGTACTAAAGGGCAAACAAAATGGATACTGGGTGAGTGTGGAGGAGCAAGTAGACCACGTACATAAGGCATAAATATAAAAAGTTACTTTAAAATAATCACTTATACTAAGAAATCAGTGGATTTTATTTTTCTGAATTTTCTTTCATTTCTTCACATGTGTTCATAATTTGTACACTTGTTACAATACTGGTATTTGGTTTCTTCACTTATCCTTCTCTGAGCCTCAGTTTATTTATTATAAAAAAATGAAAGGATTAAATGAGAATCCAGGTTCTGGCACATAGCACCAATTAGTAATCACCCTGTTTATCCTTGTTAGTAATTTGTATTGAAAACTTGAGTACATCATAGATGTTATTCATAGACACTTTATATATTTATAATTATGACAGTCTGAAGAACAGCTTAAAGCAGAACTTGAAGTAATGATTCTGGTCTTGAACTCAGGAAAAAGACCAATTTTTTTTTTTTTTTTTTTAATTTCTGATATCTACTAGTATTGAATTCCCACAATACATCAGACTATATGCTTTACATCTCTTAATCTTCACAGTAATCCTTAAGTATATTTATTATTTCCATGTGCAGAAACCTGAGGCTTGTCTAATGGGTGTACATATATAAATATAATTAACAATGAGAAGAAAGAGCTAGAAAGCTAGGAAAAAATAGGTTAGGGTTAAACTTCAGAGCATTCAATCAGGTTAGCCCTGAATTTCCCCCATAATTATTTGTCAAAAACTTCTTTCAAAACTTCCCCCAAAGAACTCCTTTTGAATGGTATTGATCTTAAAACAGTAATTAGGAGAGGGAACAAGGCTTGAAATGAGAATTTAGTGCAGTATGTTTGTTCTTTAGCATAGTAAATATAGTTGTTTGTTTATTACTATGTCAGGCATTTAATCTTTTATTAATATTTCTGTGGAAAAGCAGTTTACCTTTTATCAGCGTATCCTATAGCATTCCTTCCCTATCTTTCCAGAGTCTAACCTACAGTTTCTTGACTTTGTCAGTCCATTCCTAGTCCTTTATCAGGGCCAGTTTCTTCTGTTGCCGATCTGATGGTAAGGGAAGCAGCTGCTCCTTGTTGCCATTTTCTTAGATTATTTTATTCATTCTTCCTTTGTGTGCCATTGCAGACTTAGTTTCCAATTCCTGTGATAAAAAAGCAAAAAATACTTGAAGACTTCTTTTTCTTGTAATACAGAAGAATCTTTGTTTATTCACTTGAGAATATATTCTTTTCATGTACCCATTATAGGTCTTGGTGTTTTTTTTTTTTTTTAGTTTAAAGGACTGATTTGAGTCTAGAGTTGAGTGCAGATAAAGGAGGTGTTGCTATGCTGTCATATGCTAGGTTAAGCTAAAAGATTCTCCTAAAGTAAAGTATTTCCTACCCACAAACATATGAAAATCTAAATAAAATAGTGCAAGTGGGCAAAAAATAGGCACACTGCTAAACTTCAAAGAAGGCTTCATTGTGCCAGCAATAAAAAAGACCTCAAAGCCAGCATTAGGAGCAGTAAGCTCTGAGCAAACATGGCAGCACAGGGGTATTTGCAGGGGATATGGGGTCTCTGGACAGCAGGGTGAGATTGGAATTGAAAATAAGTGTTTGACAATGGAATTAAGTCTCCTTAAAGTTGGGACCCTGTGTTGTATGGATAAATTAGAGTATAGTGATGAAGATATTTTGAAATCTGTGAAGAGCTACTTTAAGTTTTGTCTAAACTAGAGTATAATTGAGAGAAAGGACCATAGGGTCCAAGCCAATAACATAAATGAATGAAGTTGTCTGAATATAAGACACTTGTTTGTGGGAGGTGACCAGTGAAGGTCATGCAGAGATTTGGTGATTATGTGCATCATTGGAAGGAACCAGTGCTACTTGGATATAGACAATTGTGACCATGTGGGAAATAGATTCAGTGTTCTAGATTTTCTGTTTCCTCAAAATTATTTTCCCCCAAACAATTTTATTTTTATTTTTTTTACATTTATTTATTTATTTATTTATTTATATTTGAGAAAGAGAGCACGTGAGAAGGGGAGGGGGCAGAGAGTGAGAGAATCTAAGCAGGCATGGGGAACCTAACGCAGGGCTTGATCCCATGATCCTGGGATCATGACCTGAGCTTAAAATCAAGAGTTGGACGCTCAGCTAACTTCACCACCCAGGCACCCCTCCCCCAAACAATTTTATTTATTTATTTTTTTATTTTTTTTAACGTTTATTTATTTTTGAGACAGAGAGAGACACAGCATGAACGGGGGAGGGGCAGAGAGAGAGGGAGACACAGAATCGGAAGCAGGCTCCAGGCTCTGAGCCATCAGCCCAGAGCCCGACGCGGGGCTTGAACACGCGGACTGCGAGATCGTGACCTGAGCTGAAGTCGGACGCTTAACCGACTGAGCCCCCAAACAATTTTAAATTAGATGACTTAGAGAAAGAAAAAAATCTGAAAGAAGAAAAGTAGAGGCAGAAAAACCAGGAGGAAGGAACAAGACAACTTTGAAAGACTTATTAGGCTTATGATATTTTGAATAAAAAGCCAAGAGGTGGTAGTACTGTTTACTTACATATTTTTAGAGTCTGTTAGAGTCCTAGAAAGTAGGGGTAGAATTAAGTAAAATATCCAGGCAATACAACTATCTTAATCATGTACCACTGCCAGAAATCTTGCTAGGTGTCTTATGTAATCTGGGGTGGAGATTTAGAATAACTTGATTGGAGAAGTGAGGGATGAGTAGAGTAGGAGCACTAATGAATAGTGCAGAAAAGTTGCAAAAATAGTACCAAGAAATTCTTTATATACCCTTTGCTCAGGTTTGCTACTTTAACTTTTTGCCTTTATATTTATATATGTGATGTATACGTAATACGTATTTATTTTTCCTGAATTATTTAAGAGCACATTGGAAAAACCATGCCACTTTACACCTTAGAATATATGTATTCCAAGAATATAGGCATTCCCTTACATAAGGCATGTATAGTTATTAAATTTACATTGATAGAATAATCTTCAGTCAGTAGTCAGTTTGGTCAATCCTAGTCATCTTTCCATATAGAGTCCAGTCTAAGATCACATATTGTATTTGGCTGTCATGTCTCTTTAATCTCCTTTAATCTGGAACACTTCCTTTTGGTTTTTCATGGCATTAGTATTTTGAAGATGATAGGCTAGTTATTTTATAAAATATATTTCTTAATTTGGGCTTGTCTTCTATTCACTTTGGATTAGATCCAAGTAATGCATCCCATACCACATGCATCCCTGGCTGGAGTACTGTGTAAGTGGTGATATATCTTTCTCAGATATATCTGGAGGCTCATGTTGCCTGTTGGTCCCTATTCACTATGTTTGTTTCGATTACCAGGACAGGGTGGTTTCCGGTTTTTCATCTGGTTTCTCATTTATCAGTTACACCAGAAAACAATTTCTAAGAAGACACCTTGAGACTGTGCAGGTATCTTACTCATCAAACTCTATCCCTAGATTTAGTGTCTCTTGATGATTCTCGCCCAAACTAGTATTTCTCTGGTGATTGAAAATGGTAATTTTCTAACACTGCTCTCCTGGCCATATTGACCAATTGGTGGTCAGAGCCCTATCAGAGCTCTCCACTGTCTTTATTTCTGCCTGTCTGCCTACCTACCTACCTACTTATTATCAGCATGGACTTGAGGATTCCTGTTTTATTTACTGGGTAGTAACCTTTGATGGACTGTTTCTATGCTTAGGTCAGATTTGCCAATGAAAGCTTCTTCAAGTTGGCTCCTATGTCCTGTTATGTTTGTTTGTTTGTTTTTTCCTGTTCTTTTGAAATGCCTCCATTTCTTTCTTCTTTCTTTCTTTCTTTCTTTCTTTCTTTCTTTCTTTCGCTTTTGGGTATAGCAGGATAGTTTAGGTTCGTCTTGTACTTTCCCTGTCTCTGGAATCTGCCATTTTTCAAAGGACTCCTAGTTTATTTAAGTGTGGAATAGTACTTAGCTATCAGGATCTGGGTGCTAGGCGATTATAAAATTTGAAACTTTAAAGGGATATGTTTACATTGGTTGATAAGTAGCAAATCAAAACATATGCTGTCAAATACAAAAAGATATATGCAGTGGGCCATGTTTTTAGGCTTGGAAGCAAAGCATATTCATCTTTGAGGGACAAAGTGAAACTGTGATACATCTACAAAATGGAGTATGTGTAGTTGCATAAAGGGAGAGGAAACAAATCTGCTGTAGAATGATCTCCAGAATACAATGTATATATATCATTTAAGAGTGTAAATATGTTAATGATTTTTTTTTTTTATTTATTTTTATTTTTATTTTTATTTTTGAGACAGAGAGAGACAGAGCATGAACGGGGGAGGGGCAGAGAGAGAGGGAGACACAGAATCGGAAACAGGCTCCAGGCTCCGAGCCATCAGCCCAGAGCCTGACGCGGGGCTCGAACTCATGGACCGTGAGATCGTGACCTAATATGTTAATGATTTTTTATGAAAGCGGAGATATATACAAATATATCCTTATTCATAATTTGCTTATATTGAAGAAAAGGGAAAGTACATTTAGAACTTTAAAAAAGAACTATAGGGGGAGACGACATAGTGTAGAGGAGACAAAGATGGAAAGTAGATTTTGACTTTAACTTCTGTAGCCCTCACATTGGATCCAAGTAAATAACAAAGCAAAATTAAGTCAAAATGAGTAAAAAGCAGTATCTAAAATGAAGAAAGGCAAATGATCCTAAGTAACCAAATTGGTGGCTCTACAGCAATAAATTATTTCAGTTGTTTTAAAGCAATAATTTGATTCTAGGATTATTCTTAGGACAAAAGAATTTTAAAGAGATTTTAACATTTAGTAATCATGTTATTAATAAGGTATCATTTTGGAGCTATTATATACATTCTCAGGTAAGGAAATAAATAATCTTAATGTCCTTTGGAACAAAGAAACTCAACCCAAGTGATACTATAAATATATAACCGAAAAAATAAAAACCTACAAATTTAAATTGGAAATGTTAGTATAAATTCTTAATGCATTGTCTTTAAAAATGTATGTTACTAGTTCATTCCATTAAAAACAATCTTAAAAACAGTGACCAATCCCATAGTAATAGACTCACCTAGTACTCAGATTGCAATTTAAGTTCTAATCTAAACAAAAGCATTTTGATGAAATGGCTGGATTACATTTTGAAGCAGGAAATACACAAGATGAGCCTGGTTCATCTTGTCAGACAAGAAAGTAAGGAAGCTATCAAAGACTACTTGAGGTCTTGTCAAAAGGACTCGGGAACTAATAAAGTATTTCCTGTGGGCTAAAGATGGGACAATTTGGACGTCAAGAATGATATAGTGGATTAAAACTTATCAAAGAATTCAAAACCATGAGTTCATGAGACATAAAAACTATTGGTCAACTTTGAAAGGATGCTAGCAACTTAACTCACTTTCAAAACTAACAAATATAAGGAAAACAAATAAAAATGGCTTTCAGGTATGAACTGTAACTTAAGGTTAACAAACATAAGGGAAAGTTAATTAACGAATAAATGATATAATGGGTAAGTGAAGAATGGTGTATCACCATCTTACTGCCTCTAAATGAATAGATGATAAAGCCATATGATCAGTGGCTGCTAAAAAATTAGGTGTAGAGGTTATAGGGAACTGTGTAATGGATGGATAAGGCTGAAAATGCCAACTAAAATTTATCTTTACTTAAAAAGAGACAACCAAACTTCAGTTTGTTCTAAGTCCACAACAAGTGTTTAAAAATATTTTTGCTAAAAGAAAAGCTGAAGTTGAATCTGAACCTCTTGTTCTAACAGTTTACAAGAAATAGGGCCAGAAAAATATGTTAATACCACAGAGTTACAGTAAGCAAAATCTGAAAAAGCAGAAAAAACGACCTAATATTTTCCACAAAATAAATTGCAAGGGAATGCAAAAAGGAAGAGGGAACTGTCACATTAAGAAGACTTAAAGAGTTAGAGAAAAAAAAAAAACAACAAAACATATGATTTTACTCATCTATGGAATTTAAGAAACAAAACAAATGAGCAAAGGGGGGAAAAAAAGGCAAACCAAAAAACAGACTTTTAACATAGAAAACAAACTGATGGTTACCAGAAGAGGTCAGGTGGGAAGATGCGTGAAATAGGTGATGGAGATTAAGGAGTACCCTTGTGATGAGCAGGTGATATATGGAAGTGTTAAAGCACTCTGTTGTACACCTGAAACTAATACTACACTGTATGTTAACTAGAATTTAAGTAAAAACTTAAAAAAAAAGATACAAGTGCAATGTGTGAACCTTTAATGTTCAGGAGTAACTCATGCTTTAAAGGTATAGTACTGTTTTTTTGGATATTTAAAAATAGTGTTCATTTATAATACTTTTAATACTTAAATATTTATGGATAAAATTTTAGAGTGCCTGAGATGTGTGTCTTTGGGAAGCTAGATTGTTGGAAACAAGATTGGTAAGAGTTGGTAATTGTGAAGCTGGTTTTTAGATATATGGTAATTCATTCTATTGCTCTCTTGTTTATATTTGAAGTTGAGTATAAAAACAAGCCCCAAAAAAGACTTTAATTTGAATTGCTCTTTTATTTTTTAAATGCTGTGGTTAATTTACTGTAAGAAACAATATAATTTTATCAAAGTGCCTATAAACTTAACGGTGGATTTTCTTGTGTACATTGAGGAAGGTGAGGAAAAGAATTCAGTGTTTCTAGTAACTACTGCTTTATTGTTATTGTGCTAGTGAGATTTAATATAAATAACAAGGATAACTCTTAAGTGGCTTATGTTTAAAAAGTTACTGGTATTGGTTATTACCTAAATAAATAAAATGTTAGAGCTCAGCAGTATTTCTTGTAGGCAGATATAATTGTGACTTTTATACAGGAATTCTAACCCATGTATCTTGGATTTATGTGGAAATCCATCTACCCATCATTTTAAAAAAAACGTTTATTTATTTTGAGAGAAATAGAACACATGTATGTGTGTGTTTGAGTGAGGGAGGGGCAGAGAAAGAGGAGAAAGAGAATCCCAAGCAGATACCACGCTGTCCATGTGTGCAGAGCCCATTGCAGGGCTCCATCCCATGAAGTGTGAAATCAGGACCTGAGCCAAAATAAAAAGTTGGACACCTAACTGACTGAGCCACCCAGGTGTCTCCCCCCTCCCTATTTTTTTTTATTTTAGAGCATGAGTAGGGGAGAGGGACAGAAGGAGAGAGAATCTTAAGCACGCTCCACACTTAGTTTGGAGCCTGACGCAGGGCTGGATCCCATGACCCTGGGATCATGACCTCAGCTGAAATCAAGAGTTGGTTGCTTAATCAACTGAGCCACCCAGGCGCCCCACCCATCAAACACATCGAGTTCTTTGTTTGGTGTAAAGGGCAACAAGTAAAAATCTCGACACTCTAAGAACATATGATATGATAGAATATTAAAGATGAGATACCAAAAAAAAAAAAAAATGCCATGAAAGAAAGCAGAACTACAGTGATCATTGCATAGTGTACTCACAGCCAAGATAGTAGTATGTATACAGTGTTTTGGGAGTGCTGAGGGAGGATACCTAATTTACAGTTGGTTTGGGAATACTCTGGAGTCAGGAGAGATTTGTTGGAGAAGTGCCTCTGAGATGAGGCTCAAGTAGGAATTATATAGTGAGGGAAAAAAGAGAAGTACTTGTACAAAAGCAGGAAGTAGAAAGAGAAACTGGCTCTCAGAATTACAAATAGTTTACCATTTGTAGAACTAAAGGTGTAAGTGGCTGGAAATAGGTTGGCAAAGACAGATTCCTGAAAGGCCTCATAGGTACTTGCACTTTATTATAGAAACACTGAAAACTTAAAAAAAAAAAAAAAAAGGAGGGCCATGCCCAGACTTTTATTCTGGAAAGAGTATCTTATAGCAGTGAGCTGAAACAGAATTACTTTATTAGGGAAACATTAGTCACTGATTTTAGCTCATAATTTTATGTCTCAATATAGATATTTTTTCCTAAACCTGTGTCAATTTTTCTTGAAATTTTTAGGATTTTATTTTTAAAAAACTTATGTAAAACATATACATGGTTTGAATCTGATGATTCATTTCAGACCTTGTTCCCTCTACTCTTCCCTCTGTCCCACCCTCTGTAGTTAACCATTTTTAACTTAATTGTTGGTTTATCTTGCCATTATTCTTTTTTTTAAAAATATAGGCAAATATGTATGTTTTTCCATTATACAAAGGAAGCATAGTATAAAACATTGTTTTGTATTTTGGATTTTTTTTTAATTAAAAAAAAATTTTATTTTTAATCTTTATTTACTTTTGAGAGACAGAGTGTGAGTAGGGGAGGAGCAGAGAGAGAGGGAGACACAGAATCCGAAGCAGCTCCAGACTCTGAGCTGTCAGCACAGAGCCCGACGTGGGGCCGGAACCCACGAACCGTGAGATCATAACCTGAGCCAAAGTCGGACGCTCAACCGACTGAGCCACACAGGCTCATGTATTTTTTTTTTTTTTTAATTTAACTATATCCTGGAGATTGTTCTGTGACAGTATGTAAGATATTTCTTACTTAATCTTTGTATATATTCTTAATCCTACAAAAAGCAACTAAATAAAATAAATTCTTTGTGCTTCTAATGCATAAGGTGAAGACATTCTATAATAAATCTGTGTCATTAGAGTAACCTAGATTCAGGCTGTTTGCTTTTATCTCCATCCAGAACTACTTCTACCTGAAGAGTATGAAAGGAAATATTCCCACTTTCACTTAGAGTTTTGTTATATTAACAAGGAATTTTGACCAGCCATTCATCTGGAATGGCTAATCAAGACATAATCAAAAATATAGGCCCATGATAGTCCCCCAAATTCAGTCATTCTCATGTGTCTGCTTTTCAGGTATCTATTGAGCACCCTCATTGTGTAAGGTGCTATTGTTAGGTACTCTGGAAAAAATAAATGGTATCCTCAAGAAGCTTACAAGAAATCACAGAGATACTCCTCTGCTTCATACTCCTTTTCTGTCAACTGCACTTTTTTCTCAGTGTTCCCCAATTACTTTTGTTAGACTTGCTTGTATCTTCAGTGCTCCCCATACGCCTGGATCTGTTATCTTAAAAATAGCACACAGAACAGCATTTATTGGTAGATATGACTGTCATCTCTCCATACCAAGTTAGAGGTTCTTTTAATGGTAAAACTTAGTCTTTCCCAGTCTAATAACATACTTCTTAGTAAAATTTATTGAGTAAATGAGTTATCTCTTAGTGGGTTAATGGAGAAACAAAATTCTGTGTCAGGAAAAATATCTTCTTACTATTCTTGCTGAAATTTCTCAGAAGGGACCTGAGTAAAATATGGGTAAGTGGGGTTTGTTGTTTGCTTATTTATTAATTAAAAGGCATTGTGTTATTTTTGATCTCTGAGCCATGTGACCATTGGTTAGAAATTGTGGCAAAAGTGATCTTAGTATCACAGCCATTAAAAGGCAAATTTTGCTTACTGTTTTCTGTGAAGAAAAACATTTATTCCTCTAGATTCCCAGATTTTAAAAATATGCATATGTTCACACTTTGAGCATTTTAATTTATATCTAACTTTTGGAATCAAAAGTCTTCTTTCATATTTTTATGTCTCTGTTTCCATGTGAATACTAAACTCCTTGCTCTAGAAAAAGAGATATTACTTTTATAAATGAATTACTTTTAATATTGCAATCTATTTCCCTAGAGTAATACCTCCATCTGGTGGTATTTCTGAAAATTACAGCAGAGGACATGAAGTTGAATTTAGCCGTGTTGTGTATACACAAGCTATATTACCTGTCGTTTGTCATAAAGTCTGGTGAAATTATATCAAAAGCTGAGTCTACTATGTGTGTAAAAAATTTAATGCCCTAGTTTTCAACAATTCATATGTAAATACTTTGTGAATAAACGGCCTTGGAAATAATAGTAATTTACACAATCACCTGTTTAGGCCAGACCATTTCTAGGTTACTTTGGACTGAAAATTAGTATTAGGAAAAAAAGGTAGTTTCTCAGTGAACTGTTAATTGTTTTCATAAGTGCATATACAGAGTTTAAGAAAGATTGTGAGAATTTACTATTATTTCATATTTACTGCTGTGGAACCATGACAGATTCAATGATTTCTTCAGAGAAGCAATTACTGATTCTATCTTTCAGTAAATTGTATTTGATCATAGCTTAATATCAATAAATTATTTTCCCCTGGAATGAAAGAACATAGATATAAATTTGAAAATAAGTAGAAGCTACAAATTTTTTTCTAACTGTGACTGTGAGAATTTTCAGGATGTGTATCCTTTTTTTTCCACACAATTTCTACGTTATATTTACTATGGTTAAATATTAAATAGCCTTTTAAGGATAAGGATTATGCCTTCAATTTCTTGTTTTCCCAAGTTCGTAGCCCAGAATTCTGTAATTTGATAGATTTTGCTCATTATCTTTGAGAAAGATTGTGGTCTGATTGCTTATGTTTTTGCCAAAATTGTACTAAATTTATCAAGTACGTCAGTTACTATAGATTAACATTAATTTTTTTTTCTATTTGTTTGGCTGTAGAAAGTTGAAATATGACATACAATTTAATGCTTTGGGGCTTTCTGCTGACTTAAGGAAAATTAAATTCCTAATAAATTTTGGTCGAAATCTGTTTATTTTCAAATTGTAGCCAGTCGGATGATGATTCTGGGTCAGCTTCAGGCTCTGGATCTGGTTCAAGTTCTGGAAGCAGTAGTGATGGAAGCAGTAGCCAAACAGGTAGCAGTGACTCTGAATCTGGATCTGAATCGGGCAGTCAGTCAGAGTCTGAGTCAGACACTTCCCGAGAAAACAAAGTCCAAGCAAAACCACCGAAAGTTGATGGAGCTGAGGTAATAAATACAATATCCTGAAAGGTAGATTTCTTGTACTACTTTGGGAAAATTTATAACATTGGTTTATAGCATTCTTAATCTAGCTTTTAGAAAACATTAATTTTAAACACTGAAATTACTTTCAGTGATTCTTAAACTTGTGGTTAAATATCTCAAAAATGGTTAATTGGCTTGGAAGAGAAGCTGTCAAGCAAGTACAAAATAAACACACAAATACAACTTTCTAATGCATAAACTGAATTTCATAAATATTTATTGTTTCATGGATAAAAATTAAAGGCTTTGTGAGGTCTTTCTGTTAATCTTAGTGTGTCTGATCTCTCCTTTCAAGATCTTCAAAGGAGATACTTTGTTGCTAATAGCAGGCGAATCTAATCGATTTGCTTCCTTGAAGATACTTGGTAGATAGGCTAAGGGTCCCTCTGAACAAAGCTTCTGTAAGATTTACTAAAACCTGTCTATACCTCATAATAGAATACAGTAGTGTTAGAGTGCCAGTCATGATAAGATGGTTGGCCAGGATATACATTAACACACTTCTTTTATGGAGGCAGTCTTGTTATCTAATAAATAAAAAGTTCGTTGAACTGAAACTGCTTAGTGACATAGTTTATTTGCATTCTGACACAAGCTCTTCATCTTCACATCAATTAAAAAACTGGGCACTTTTTGAGTAGCACTGGTGTCACATATTGTCACTTTGTTTTTTGAAAATAATATTCCACATCAAAGAATATGTTGATTAATATTGTTTGTCTCAGCACACCATAAGTTTTTTTATATGCAACTAAGATCAGAAGTTTAATTGCTATAATACCGTATTACATATAATGTAAGGAAAATAGTCTGAATTTATTATTTGGAGGCAGTGAAAATGTTCAGTAATTTAACCTTGTTAAAATTTTTTTCAAAACTTCATCCTTCACTAGTTCATATTTCTTTTTATGATAGTTTTGGAAATCTAGCCCTAGTATTCTGGCTGTTCAGAGATCTGCAATGCTCAAGAAGCAGCAGCAGCAGCAGCAGCAGCATCAAGCTTCATCTAATAGTGGATCAGAAGAGGTGAGTTTTCATTATGAAAGCTCTTATTTTAAAAGTAGATATAATGTGCCATCATTTAATTAGGTGTAGATATTTATGAAATTATTAGAAATAGTAAATGTTTTGAAAGGATAAGGAAATAACTATGTTTATATGTATCAAGAGCCTCGAAGTATCAATATACTGCTATCCAATAATTCCAATTTTAGGAATTAATCCAAAATAACCAGTGAAAGTGTATGTGCATTTGTGCATCACAGCAAAACTGGAAATAAACTAAATGTGAATACTATGTGCACAGATACACACATTTGTCTATTAAACCATATTTGTTACTCATATTGAATAACAGAATTCTCAATATGTTTTTAAGAATACAGGCTACAGCTTTAAACAGTATAGTTCCTATGCACACAAAAGCACACCTGCATATTTGCATGGAAACATTTAGGAAGAACTATATCAAAAGCTGTCTAGGGACACCTAGGTGTCTCAGTCGGTTAAGTATCCGATTTTGGTTCAGGTCATGATCTTGTGCCTGGTGGGTTTGAGCCCTGCATCATGCTCTGTGCAGACAGCTCAGTGCCTGGAGCCTGCTTCAGATTCTGTCTGTCTGTCTCTCTCTCTCTCTCTCTCTCTCTCTCTCTCTCTCTGTCTCTGCCCCTCCCCTGCTCATGCTCTGTGTCTCTCTCTTTCTCTCAAAAATAAATAAACGTTAAAAAAAAATTAAAAGAAAAAAAAGCTAATGGGGAAGAAAAATACTGAATCAAAATTTGACATACCAACAATTAGAATTCCTTTTGAAGGCCATACTAAGCAACAATAATGGTCTCTAAAGATAGTGGATTGTAATGTTTTCTTAATTTTAGTGGCTGTTGTAAATTTGTAATAAAGATGTTATTAATTACTTTATGTGCTAATGATATAAATATAACATGGGAAAAAAGCTTTACAGTTAGTGTTATTAGCAAAGTGAATGTTAAATAGTATGACAAGCAAAAATTTGATATCATGGTCAAATTCTAATCATTAATAGCATTGACCTTGGTTTTTTTTTTTTCTCTGTAGGATTCTTCAAGCAGTGAAGATTCTGATGACTCATCAAATGAAGTCAAAAGGAAAAAACATAAAGAGTATGTTATTTTGTTCAATTGATCATTTTCATATCAGGAAGACCCTATTGATTTTGTGTTTCTTTTATGAAAAATTATTGCCAGAAGTAGACTTTTGTAAATTCTTGGCTCATGACATTTTATTAGGTTAACTTAAACCATTAATCCATAACATTTATCTTTCTGTGAGGACCTGAGATTTTTTTGTGCCACTTGTTTATTGTCTGTGATCCCTCTCTCCAGAGGGGTGTTTTTAAACTCAAGAGATCCGGGGGTGCCTGGGTGGCTCAGTCAGTTAAGCGTCCAACTTCGGCTCAGGTCATGATCTCATGGTCCATGAGTTCAACCGCCGCGTCAGGCTCTGTGCTGACCGCTCAGAGCCTGGAGCCTGCTTCAGATTCTGTGTCTCCCTCTCTCTCTGCCCCTCCCCCGTTCATGCTCCGTCTCTCTCTGTCTCAAAAATAAATAAACATTAAAAAAAAACCAAAACTCGAGAGATCCGCCTAGTCATAGTATCAGAAAATATTAAT
Organism: Panthera uncia; assembly: GCF_023721935.1. Classification (NCBI taxonomy): domain Eukaryota; kingdom Metazoa; phylum Chordata; class Mammalia; order Carnivora; family Felidae; genus Panthera; species Panthera uncia. The sequence goes on along the minus strand of NW_026057577.1, from coordinate 75,118,152 downwards.
AACTTGGGAAACCTACATAGAAATGTAGGACCAGTGGATGATGAATAGTGGGTATTTCTGTTAAATTTTTGTTAATAGCTATCTTACTTTTAATCTGCATGTGAAATTTACTTTCCTGTAGAACTCATTTAGAGACTCACTATAATTTCCTCAAGATCTTGACCTGGAACGTGTTTGAGTACTTCAGATTTTCACTTATTTAGATGGTCTGGGTTTTTTTTTGTTTTTTGTTTTTAAGTTTATTTATTTATTTTGAGAGAGTGTGTATGTACATGCATGAGCAGGTAAGGGGCAGAGAGGGAGAGAGGAGAGAGAGAATCCAAGCAGGCTCCATTCTGTGAATGCAGAGCCTGACATGGGGCTCAATCCCGTGAACCATGAGATCATGACCTGAGCCAAATCAAGAGTCAGACACTCAACCGACTAAACAACCCATGTGCTCTTGGTCTGAGTTTTTTTCTCCCTTGTTTTGTCAAAAATACTGTTCGATTGTCTGTGTCTTATTTTTCTACTTTCCTTGGCTGTCCTGCAGTTTTACTTTGGTATATCTACCTTTGGATTTGTTATTTATTTGTTCCACTTTATTCACTCCTGTTACACATCTTTAACATGAAGATTCCTATCTTTTATTAGTTTCTGAAAATCCAGTCATTGTATCCCTGGACATTTTCTCATTTTGTAAATATCCCTGGTACTACTTTAATATATATCTTTTTTACTGGATTGTGTCTGTGGTAGATATCTATTGGATCATCCATCTTCTGTGTAAATCTTACTGTATCCTGTTTTTTATCCCTTTATTGCTGTGTTACATCCTGGCTAATTTCCTCAGATCTGTCTACTGGTTTACTAGAAGTTTACTAGTTTACATTTTCAAATACTGTGTCTCATCAGCTCTATAACTCTTCCGCTGAGTTAGTAATTTCTAAACTTGGCATAGGTGCAGGCAAGGACTATTTTTAAAACTAGTGATTTGGGATGATGGGTAGGTTTGGTTAGGTATAAAGGTCATAATGTGTATTATAAGAAATATGGAGACATTTTCATATATTTTACCTATCTGTTGCTATTTCTAGCGTGCATACTCTCAAAAGATCTCAAGATAAAAAAGGGATTACTTCCCTGTTACGGTTTTACCATGAACCAGATTTTATCATATGTGCTTGCTTATGGAACCCTTAGCATAGTCATAATTGATGCTTGAGGTACAGAGCAGTGGAGTAGAAGAGTAGCTGTGAGACTAGTTAGGGCATATATATAAGAATTTAATGTGTATCTTCCACTTGAAGTTGATATTATAGCAGAATATTAATGTGTACATCCAGTAATTTTTCTCTACATGTTTACTAGAATTGAATAGACTGAGTATAAACTCAAATTAGCAATAAAGCTAAGATAATAATTGAATGTTGGTTAAAATGCACTAGTTTTTTTTCTTTATTACATTTTTCTATACTGAGTATATTTTAGGTTTCTTTATGAACATGTATTACTTTAAAAATAAGTTCCAGAGTGTGTTTTTTTTTTAAGTTTACTTATTTATTTTGAGAGAGGGACAGCGAGCGTACGTGAGGAAGGGGCAGAGAGAGGGAGAGAGAGGGAATCTCAAGAAGATTCCTCACTGTCAGCACAGAGCCCAATGTGGGGCTCAGACCCATGGACAATGAGATCGTGACCTGAGCTGAAGTCCGATGCTTAACCAACTAAGCCACCCAGGCGCCCAGAGTGTATATTTTTAAAAATCACACTCTCCAGAAAATTAAAATGAAAGAGATTAGAATCTTTTTTTTTATGAGAGAGCAAGTATAATTATACAGGATTTTCAAAATTAAACCCTTTGACTCTTTAAATTATCTTTCCATGTTTTCATTCGTAGTGATAATCAGAATAACATTTACTTATTTGCCACTCATTGAGGTATAACTAAATGATTAACAGAACCCTGGAGTTATAGGAGAACTGTATGAAGAATATTTTCCAGCATTTTTTTATTCTACACACATTTTAATATGTTAGTGTAAATGAAAGCAGCAATTTTTTTATATTAACTAAAACATAATTTGATTTTTTTTGTACTTTTATAAGAGGTAAAATGTGCTATACAATATAAGGATAAATAAACATACTTTGTATATTCTGTATACAGTGAAGATTGGCAAATGTCTGGGTCAGGATCTCCATCTCAATCTGGCTCAGATTCAGAATCTGAAGAAGAAAGAGATAAAAGCAGTTGTGATGAAACAGAATCTGATTATGAGCCAAAAAACAAAGTTAAAAGCAGGAAACCTCAAAATAGGTAAGTATAGTTCTCAATTTCATGCTGGAAATTGTTGGTTACAGAGATACTCTTTTTGTATATAGTGTCGCATGTCTTGTTTTATGCCATTGTTTCTGTAAAACACCTCTATCTCTTGGTCTTCCTTAGATCTAAGGCAAAAAATGGAAAGAAAATTCTTGGACAAAAAAAGAGACAGCTTGATTCATCTGAGGAGGAGGATGATGAAGAAGATTATGATAATGATAAAAGAAGTTCTCGTCGCCAAGCAACTGTCAATGTTAGCTATAAAGAAGATGAAGAAATGAAAACAGATTCCGATGACCTACTGGAAGTCTGTGGAGAGGATGTTCCTCAACCTGAGGAAGAGGAATTTGAAACAATAGAACGTTTTATGGATTGTCGGATTGGGAGAAAAGGAGGTATTTTCTTAAAAAACATATTTATTTGGGGGCGCCTGGGTGGCGCAGTCGGTTAAGCGTCCGACTTCAGCCAGGTCACGATCTCGCGGTCCGTGAGTTCGAGCCCCGCGTCAGGCTCTGGCCTGATGGCTCGGAGCCTGGAGCCTGTTTCCGATTCTGTGTCTCCCTCTCTCTCTGCCCCTCCCCCGTTCATGCTCTGTCTCTCTCTGTCCCAAAAATAAATAAAAAACGTTGAAAAAAAAAAATTAAAAAAAAAAAACAAAAAAAAAACATATTTATTTGATTATTTCAGTGAGATTTACTAAAGTATTTCTTGAAGTTATATCAGTTTTGAAAGTCAAGAGGGTGGCTTTTCTTCTGTTTTACTTGTTATAAACTATACTTTTCTTAGCCTGAGTATTTTCTCCCCACAAAATGATCCATTTAACCTCACTTGACCTTACTTGATTTACTGCAGGTAATTAGAAAAAATTTTAACTTATGTATCAGAGTTTTTCTGTTATACCTAAATAATAGGTGTTATTTAGGTACTTTCAACTTTACAAATGGTTATTTCAAAATGTTTTTATGTAGGTTATTTTTAGTTATCTTGACATGCATTTTTTTTCTTTTCAGTTTTATTGAGATATGACGTAGAACGTTGTATAAGTTTAAGGTGGACATCATAATGACTTACATATATTGCAAAATGATTACCGCAATAAGTTTAGTTTCTATTTATCCATCATTTCATATAGGTAGAATAAGAAAAAAAATTTTGTTATGATAATTTAGAATCTGTTCTCTGAGCAGCTTTTAAATATACCATACAGCAGTGTTAACTGTGGTCATTATGTTGTACTTTATATCCCCAATACTTACTTATTTGTCTTATAACTGGAAGTTTGTATGCATCTACATCATTATCCCCCCCCCCCCCCCCCGGTTGCCCCCCCAACCTACATCCACTCGCTGCCTCTATTAACTACAGTTCTGATTTCTTTTTCTATGAGGTTTTGTTTGCTTTAAATTACATGTATAAGTGAGATTATACAGTGTTTGTCTTTGACATTTCACTTGGAGTAATGCCCTCAGTGGTGTTCTACATTGTTGCAAATGTCAGGATTTCCTTCTTTTTTGTAGCTGAATAGTATTCTATCGTGTGTGTGTGTGTGTGTGTGTGTGTGTGTGTGTGTGTGTGTGTGTGTGT